>NW_015160875.1:143024-184057 GCF_001447785.1 Gekko japonicus
CTTCTTCTTCTTCTTCTTCTTCTTCTTCTTCTTCTTCTTCTTCTTCTTCTTCTTCTTCTTCTTCTTCTTCTTCTTCTTCTTCTTCTTCTTCTTTTCCCAATGCTATAATATCCTTTTTGAGGTGTGGTAAACCAGAACTGCACACAGTACTCCACAGTAAGCCATTTAGCGGTGGTTTCTTTGCTTGTCTGGAAGGGTCAGTGTGGCATCAGGACACCTTGAGGCTGCTTATTCAGTGACTGCCCACCCAGGCGCAGGAAGGCAGCGGAGGTTCACTGGATGACGTTCCCAACAGGAACGTCGTCTGCTTTAGTAAAAAGTAGCTCTGCATCACCAGAAGTCTCTTACCTCTGCTGTGGCCTTGGGTAAGTCTCTGCGAGCCTCTCATGTGAGTGAATGAATGAACCAATGAGCAAATAATTCTGGGAGTTCTCCAGGCATGGAAATGGGGGCGGTAATTTGGCAGGGAAAGACAGTTTGGTGTAGCGGTTAGGAAGACGGACTCTAATCTGGGAGAACCGGGTGGAACAGTCTGCCTCGGGAGGTGGTGGATACTCCTTCGCTGGATGTTTTCAAGCGGAGGCTGGACGACCCTCTTCCGGGTATGTTGTAGGGCTGTCTTTCGGCTATGCTCCTGCAGAGTGCAGGCGGCTGGACTAGATGACCTGCAAGGTCCCTTCCAACTCTAACATTCTATGATTCCTCGCTCCTCCCCATGCAACTGCTGGTGTGACCTTGGGTCAGTCACAAGTTATTTTTCAGAGCTGTTCTCTCAAGGGCAGTCCTGGAGAGAGCTCTCTCAGCCCCACCTGCCTCAGCATGTCGGTTGCGGGGAGGGGAAGGGAAAGGAGTTCGTAAGCCTCTCTGGGACTCCTCTGGGTAGTGAAGGGTGAGATAGAAATCCAATCTCCTCTTCTCCTCCTCTAATGGTCTGCCTCACAGGGGAGTTTCCCTCTGTTTCACCGTACTGCCAGTGTGGTCCAGGCTGGGCTGATCCCATCAGATCTTGGAAGCCAAGCGGGGTGAGCCCCGGTTAATATTTGGATGGGAAGATGACCAAGGAAGACCTGGGCTCCTGCGCAGGCGCCAGCCTGTCCGTCTTTGGCCCTGACCCGGAGGGGCCCGGCTGGCCCAATCGCGTCAGATCTCAGAAGCTAAGTGGGGTTGGGATGTTCTTTCAGTATCTGTGTAAACGGCTTTCGCATTCCTTTCTCTCTGCTTTGCGCTGAAATGCTTATCTCTAAAGAAGTACAGGTGGCGATGTGTGTTGTCTGCCTTCCAGGCCAGCCGTGGGAGCCGAACAATTCCCAGCTTCGCATAGTAACAGTTTGCTGGCTCTAGCCCGCGTGCGGGAGGGTGCCTAATTGGCCAGCGCAGTGGGGGGGGGTGCATACGAATGCCCTACATCTCATCAGGTTCAAGAGGCAACCGCTGTTCTTAACAGTGGCTATGTTAATGCATCTATGGCTCTTCAATAAAAGCATCACCTGTCTAAAGAAGTGTGTACTCCGTTGTTGGCTGTGGGTTCTGACACCAGCCCTGGTTCGTATCTGGCCGGGAGACCCCCACGGAAGCCCAGGGTCGCTCCGCAGAGGCAGGCCATGGCACATCAGCTCTGGGCATCTCTCGCTTCGAAAACCCCACGAGGGGTCGGCCGCACCCATCCCCACCACCACTGTTGTCCGTGCCCCACCGGAATGCTGGTTGTGGGTCAGGGCTGGAACTGTTCTCTGTGAAGGTCGTGATCCGCACTCAGGGCAGTCCTCGCAGCGTTCCCTCCAAGCTGAGTCAGTGTGAGCTAGCCCACCGTTTTTTAGCCTCCGGCTCACACCTTTTTGTCTCCGCTCAGGAAGGAGGGCTCCAGACTAAACTAATTGATGGAGCCGCCCAGTCGCTCGCTCACCACTTTCATGCCAGGAGCTCACAAAGTAGGGTTCTTGCCCACAAGACTCCACAGCTTAGAGGGAGCCTTGGGAGCCCCTCCTTTCCGGCTCCACTTCCAAGGGCTTGGTGCCTCGTGTTTGCCTCAGAGCCAAGGTCCTGACGGGCAGTGTTCCCTCTAAGCTGTGGAGTCTTGTGAGCAAAAATTCTGCTTTGTGAGCTACCAGCATTAAAGTTGTGAGCAGGTGATTTGGCTGCTGCATAAAGCAGTTTGCTTTGGAGCCCTCCTTCCTGAGCTAAGACCAAAATCTGTGAACCGGAGGCTAAAAAGCTGTCAGCTAGCTCACTCTAACTCAGCTTAGAGGGAACATTGCTGATGGGGGGGGCGGGGGAGGAAGGGGGTCTGCCCACTCAGCCCCCCCAGGACGGCAACGGGTGCCAGATTCGCAGCACCGATGGATAGGAGGTGCGAGGGCACAGATCCGCTCTCGCACAGCTTCAGTTTGTTTCATTACTGCTTCACAGGAGGAGTTCCTAGCGGGCTGGAAAGAGAGGTGGACTTGCTAGACCGTGGCTCAGATCTGTGATAACGAGGGAGTGTCCCTGTGCCATTGAAGCGGCAGCCAGGCAGGCATCTGTCCGTTTTAATGGCCCATTAACTTGGGAGTATAATCACGCCAGTCTGGGAGACGGGCAACAATGCGGCGGCTCCCAGCTGCCTGTTGGTTGTGCAGGCCGGCCAGAGGGGAGGTCTCCGTTGGGGGAGTGGGATGCAGGAGGCCTGCGGGCCTGCCTATGAGGGAGGGCCCCCCCCCCAATCAGATGGGATATCCTTGGAGGGGCACTGCAGGAGCAGCTCTTGGCAAGCAAAGCTTAGTTTTATTGGAGAAGGTCAGTTTACGTTCCAGTCCCAAAGAAGGGCGATGCCAAGGAATGTCTGAACTCTTTCACGATTGCACTCATTTCACACACTAGCAAGGTCATGCTCAAGAAGATCCTACAAGCTAGGTTTCAGCAGTATGTGGATAGAGAACTGCCAGAAGTACAAGTTGTGTAGGTAGAGGAACGAGAGATCAAATGGCCAACATTTGCTGGATTATGGAGAAAGCAAGGAAGTACCAGAAAAACATCTACTTCTGCTTAATTGACTATGCTGAAGCCTTTGACTGTGTGGATCACAACAAACTGGCAAGTCCTTAAAGAGGTGGGAGTACCAGACCACCTCACATGTCTCTTGAGAAACCTGTATAAGGGTCAAGAAGCGACAGTTAGAACCAGATATGGAACAACTGATTGGTTTAGCATAGGAAAAGGAGTACGACAAGGATGTATATTGTCACCTTGCTTATTTAATTTCTATGCAGAGTACATCATGCAAAATGCCGGCCTGGATGAATCACAAGCGGGAATTAAGATTGCTGGGGAAAAGATCAACAACCTCAGATATGCAGACGATACCACTCTAATGGCAGAAAGTGAAGAGGACCTAAAGAGCCTCTTGCTCAGGGTAAAAGAGGAGAGCGCAAAAGTGGGCTTGAAACTCAGCATCAAAAAAACTAAGATTATGGCATCAGGCGCCATTACTCCTTGGCAAATAGAAGGGGAAGTCGTGGAAGTAGTGACAGACTTCACGTTCCTGGGATCCAAGATCACTGCAGACGGTGACTGCAGCCATGAAATTAAAATACGCCTGCTCCTTGGGAGGAAAGCGATGGCAAACCTAGTAGAGACATCACCCTGCCAACAAAAGTCCGCATGGTCAAAGCAATGGTATTCCCAGTAGTCATGTATGGCTGCGAGAGTTGGACTATAAGGAAGGCCGAGCGCCGAAGAATAGATTCTTTTGAACTATGGTGCTGGAGAAGACTCTTGAGAGTCCCTTGGACTGCAAGAAGATCAAATCAGTCAATCCTAAAGGAAATCAACCCTGACTGATTCCTGGAAGGCCAGATAATGAAACAGAAGCTCAAATACTTTGGGCACCAAATGAGAAGGGAGAATGGAGAAGACCCTGATGCTGGGAAAGATTGAAGGTCAAAGAAGAAGGGGATGGCAAAGGATGAGATGGTTAGACAATGTCATCGAGGCAACGAACATGAAATTGAGCAGACTCCGGAGGATGACGGAAGACAGGAGGGCCTGGCGTGAGGTCGTCCATGGGGTCGCAAAGAGTCGGACTCGACTGTGTGACTGAACAACAACAAATGTATTTAGAAGAAGAAGAGATTGGATTTCTACCCTGCCCTTCACTACCAAAAGGAGTCTCAGAATGGCTCACAAACTCCTTTCCCTCCCCCTCCCCACAACAGACACCCTGTGAGGTCGGTGGGGCCGAGAGAGCTCTGACAGAAACGGCTCTTTTTTAAGAACAGCTCTTATCAGAGCCACAGCTTGCCCAAGATCATCCAGCCAGGTGCAAGTGGAGGAGTGGGGAATCAAACCCAGTTCTCCCAGATTAGAGTCCACGCACTTAACCACGACACCAAACTGGCAAATTTATTTAGAAAATTTGCATCCCACTTTTCTGCCCTCACAAGGACCACCCAAGGTGGCTAACAAGTTAAAACATACATAATAAAATCACATTTTAAAACTGTCGAGACAGAAAAAACCCAAACACACACACACATCATTAAAAAAATACCCAGTTCAAATACATAGAAAGCATAAACAGAGCCATTAAAACACTGGTGAGAAAGGAAGGGCTCAGAGCTCTCGTCCATGAATGTGTCCAGTCCCCTTTCAAAGCGCTATGTCCTCTGGCAGCTGATCCCTGTTCCGAAGAGCGTGGCTCCCACCTCCCCAACGGCAGGGTCCTGTTGCTTTTAAAATTCCCCAAAGCCCCAGGGGACCAGTCTTGGCTTTTCACAGGTCGGGAATCATAGAATGTCAGAGTGGGAAGGGACCTTGCAGGTCATCTAGCCCAACCCCCTGCACTCTGCAGGAGCATAGTCTAAAGAGAGCCCTACAACATACCCAAGAGATGGTCGTCCAGCCTCTCTCCACTTGAAAATGTCCAGCAAAGGAGCACCCACCCCCTCCTGAGGCAGACTGTCTCACTGCTCAACCACTCTGACAGTCAGGAAGTTTCTCCTGATAATTAGCCGGTAGCGACTCCCTTGTAATTTCCACCCATTAGATCTAGTCTTGCAATCCGGAGCAAGAGAGAACAGATCCGCTCCGTCTTCTACCTGACAGCCCTTCAGATACTTGAAGACTGCAATCCTGTCCCCTCTAAGCCTTCTCTTTCCCAGGCTAAACAGACCCAACTCTTTCAGCCTTTCCTCATAAGACTTGGATTCCAACCCTCTCACCGTCCTGGTTGCCCTCTTCTGGACACGCTCGAGCTTGTCAGCATCCTTCCTAAAATGTGGTGCCCAAAACTGGACTGCTGCATTTTGCCTCCGCTTTTCCTATGATTCCAAGAGGCGCCCCCCCCCCCCTCGGGGCAGAGACGGGGCTACTTTGGGGCTGTCGGAGGGTGGTCTTTCTCTTCTCCTCCGAGGGTATCGGAGGACAAGGGACTGCTTGGAAGGGATGACGGTGGCTTCTCGGGGGGTGGGGGGCCACCACCCTCTGTGGTCCCCTTGCATTTCGTGCAGGAGATTAGACATAAAACAATGTTTATCCTCTTATTTAAAGCTCCTTCTCCCAGCTGTGGGCCTTTATTAGTCAATCAATGCGGCTCGGGCAGCTTGCGTTTATTATGAAATTTCATGGTGGCAATTAAATTTTATAGAACGAACCTGAAGCGTGTTTACCTTGGGACAGGGTACGTCGCTCATTCTCACCTTGCCCCCCCCGCTCTGCTGTTTGCGTCAGGGTTCCTGTCCTTGGCCTGATACTGGGAGATGTGCTCGCTCTCTCTCTCTCTCTCTCTCTCTCTCTCTCTCTCTCTCTCTCTCTCTCTCTCTCTCTCTCTCTCTCTGTGCCACACAGTCCTAACCATAAAGCTCAATTCGAACCATGATAGATCAAACGCCAGAGTGCCTCTAAGCATGAGCAGAAAGACTGCTGTCTCGTAGCTGGGTCGTTGCAGCCTCACACAACCGACCTGGAACGAGGGGCAGGAAGGTGGCCAGGAGTTGAACAGAGAGCCAGTTTGGTGTCGTGGTTAAGTGCGCGGACTCTAATCTGAGAGAACTGGGTTTGATTTCCCACTCCTCCACTTGCACCTGCTGGATGACCTTGGGCAAGCCATAGTTCTAACAAGAGCTGTCCTTGAAAGGGCAGTTTGTGTCAGAGCTCTCTTAGCCCCACCGACCTCACAGGGCGTCTGTTGTGGGGAGGGGAAGGGAGAGGAGTTTGTAAGCCACTCTGAGACTCCAAGTGAAGGGCGGGGCATAAATCCAATCTCTTCCTCTTCCTCCTCCTCCTTCGAGCTTTAGCTGAGCCTGCCCAAGAAGAAGAGGAGTTGGATTTGTACCCTGCCCTTCACTCGGAGTGGCACACAATCTCCTTCCCTTCCTTCCCCCACAACAGACACCCTGTGAGGTAGGAGGAGCTGAGAGAGCTCTGAGAGAACTGTGACTGACCCAAGGTCACCCAGCTGGCTGCACGCGGAGGAGTGGGGAATCAAACTGGGTTCTCCAGATTACAGTCCTCCACTCGGATCCTCAGAGCACCTTACAATCTCCCTTGCCTTCCCCTCCCCACAACAGACACCCTGTGAGGCAGGTGGGGCTGAGAGAGCTCTGAGAGAACTGTGACTGACCCAAGGTCTCCCAGCAGCTGCGCGTGGAGGAGGAGTGAGGACTCAGACCCGGTTCTCCAGATTGGAGTCAGCCACTCCTAACCACCACACCAACCCAGAGCACGTCTTAGCCGGGATCTGCATTGGATCCCTTTCCTTTCCGTTGCGGGGGTGCCCCTGATAACGGGAAGCCCCAGAGACGGGCTCTGTTCTCCCTCGCTCCCCCACCCCTGAGGTGTGCCAAATCGGCAAAGCGGCCTCCTTTCCCCGCGATGCATTTTTAATTATTGCCATTATCTGCTCCTGCGATAACGGCGCCGCTCGGAGCGCCAGCCCGTTGTTTTGTCCCCCCTTCTGATCTTGTATGTACAAACAGAACTCCTTTTGATGGGCGAGATTAGTTGCCTGCCTTTGCTGCCCGAGCAGGAGGCCACCGTGCGCGCGCCCTAATCTCCGGGCTGCGGAGCCGAGATAGGGAGGATATTTAATCGCAGTGAACTTGGCAGCCTTTGAAGTCCGCAACAGAATCTCATTGGCGCCACGGCCTTTTGTGCTGAAAGGAGGCGGATTTTTTGTACCTGGAACCTCTGAGGCTGAGGAGAGATGCCAAGATTGCAAGCACTGCATTTCTTAACCTTGGCAGACCCCGGCAGCCTTCGGTGCTCCAGGGTTTGTCTCGGAGATCCTTCCTGGAGAAAGCGTGTGTGTGGCCCAAGATGACTTAAGCAGCTCACGAGCGGGAGGGCAGGAAGGGCTGCCTCAGTGCTTAGTTCTCGTGGCCCTTTCTTACACGCCCGGGGAAATGCCGATCGCCACTTTGGGGTCAGGAAGCCATTGTTCTCCAGGCCGGTTTGGCCGGGGATTCTGGAGGTTTTTTGTCATCTTCTGGGTGTGGAACAGGGGTCGCTGTGGGTGTGGAGGGGGGGGGGAGGTATTCATGAATTTCCGGCATTGTGCAAAGGGTTGGACTAGATGACCCTGGAGGTCCCTTCCAACTTTGTGATTCTATGACTTCCTTCAGTTAAGCAAGCTCGGAGTCCTGCTGCCAGCCAAGGGGTGTGGGTGGATAAGACAGATCTTTGGAGGATCTGTCTTATCCACCCATGAGGACTAGGTGGAACTTCTACATTCAGGGACAGTCAGCCTCTGAGTCCCAAGGCCAGGAGGCAACATCAGGGAAAACCCTCGGCCTCTCTGTCCTGTTGTTGCACCTCCAGAGGAACTGGTTGGCCCCTGTGTGGGACGGGAGGCTGGACTGGATGGACCCTCATTGGTCTGATCCAGCAGGGCTCTTCTGCTGTCCTTCTCAGGGGAAGGCCTCGGCCTCTCTGCCCTGCTGTTGGCCCTCCAGAGGAACTGGCTGGCCCCTGTGTGTGACGGGATGCTGGACTGGATGGACCCTCCCTGGTCTAATCTAGCAGGGGTCTTCTGATGTTCTTATGAAGGTCTCGATCTCTCTGCCTTGTTGTTGGCCCTCCAGAGGAACTGGTTGGGAGACTGTGTGAGACGGGAGGCTTCACTTATCAGAACTACGGCTTCCCCAAGGTCATCCAGCCAGGTGCAAGTGGAGGAATGGGGAATCAAACCTGGTTCTCCCAGTTTAGAGTCCGCGCACTTAACCACGACACCAAACTGGCACACTTAACCACTACACCAAACTGGCTCGCGAATGCTTCACAGCTAATGGTCAGATTTTGGTTCTTTCATTGGGGTCTTTTGCACATGTTCTATCACTGAGCCACAGCCCCTTCCCATCCCATTGGGGTGTTAAACAGGAGTTGTATGCGGGTCGGCAGGGGACCGGGGGTTGATGCCCGGCGACCTTCTTGGCCAGGAGCACGTCTCTGCTGTCGATCTGGGCCAGGACTGGGCTTGAAACAGTTCCCCTCTTTTCCCGTCTCTTTTTGGTCTTGGGAAGTGACTCCCATTTTTGGCACCCTGTCTGTCCTCGCGGCGGACACTTTCGCCCCTCTTCCTCCTTGCATCGCCCAGCTCGTTTGCTAGCACTGCCTTTTAAGGCCACTAGCCCTGGCATGTTTTCATTGCTGACACTGCGGGCCGGATGCCTCCCCACCCGGCGCCTTGCCAATACCTCCCAAGTGCATCCAACCGCAGCTGGTGGGGAAAGCTGGTGGGATAAAAGGTAGTCCTTCTTCACCCAAAGAGTGATTAACACATGGAATTCATGGCCACAGGAAGTGGTGGCAGCTACAAGCATGGACGGCTTCAAAAGGGAACTAGATAAGCATATGGAGCAGAGGTCCACCATGGCACCTGGTATTTTTGGCCACTGTGTGACAGAGTGTTGGACTGAATGGGCCTTTGGCCTGATCCATCATTGGCTTCTCTTATGTTCTTATAAGAGGGAATTGGATAAACATCTGGAGCAGAGGTCCATCAGTGGCTATTACCCACAAGGTATAGATAGGAACTCTTGGTCTGGGGCAAGGGATGCTCTGTATTCTTGGTGCTTGGGGGGGCAACAGTGGGAGGGCTCCTATTGTCCTGGCCCCCACTGCTGGACCTCCTGATGGCCCCTGGTATTTTGGGCCACTGTGTCACAGAGTGTCGGACTGGATGGGCCTTTGGCCTGATCCAACATTGGTGTCTCTTATGTTCTTATGTTCTTAAAGCCGGCCAGCGAGCAGTGTTCCCTCTAAGCTGAGTTAATGTGAGCTAGCTCACAGTTTTTTAGCCTCTGGCTCATGTTTTTGTCTCAGCTCAGGAAGGATGGGGCTCCAGAGCCAACTAATTGATGCAGCAGCCAAATTGCTTGCTCACAACTCTAATGCCAGGAGCTCACAAAGTAGAATTTTTGCTCACAGCTTAGAAGGGGCATTGCCGGCCGGCCGGCCGAGCTCTCCATCCCCGTGTCAACACGGCCCCTTGCGTCTTCCCATTAAATGCACCCCCGCCGCTCAGACGATGGTGTAGGGAGGAATCAGGGATTGCCGCAGGTGACGGCAAGTTAATGATCGGGATTAGCACGGAGCCAGAAGTCTAATCCCGTCCGGGCGCTGGGGCTGTTTGTTTTCGGATTAGTTGGCTTGTTGTAATCTCCTTGATGAGGGATTAAGATCCCTGTTGAAGGAGAAGCCAGATGGGAGCTGGTGGAGGAGCGCTGCCGTGGGGTGCTCTCTGTAGCCGTTGGAGGACAAGGGGGACAGTGCTTGCCCTTGGCCACGGTGGTGGGCGGCCCCCGTCAGAAGATGGACTGCTGCAAGAGAGAGACCGCGAAGGAGGCTTCCAAATGCACCCTTCGACTGCTACTCTTAGGTCAGCAACGGAATGTCCTGGAAGGTTAAAGCGCTCCCCCACTGGTTAAAATGTTCACCCCTGCTATTGTCATTCACCTTCTGTCGTCATTTGCCTGCTGCTGCCCTTCGGCATCTGAAATCACTCCGCTCTCCGAGATATAAGGAGAGATGGACTCCCGTTCCAGCTGTATCTGAGGAAGTGGGCCATGACTCACAAGAGCTCACACCCTGCCACCAACGTTGGTTAGTCTTTAAGGCGCTGCTGGACTCCTGCTGTCTTCCGGTGGTCATGACTAGCTCCAGCATGTGTGAGACTGAGGGCTTTCCTTCTCAAAGCCAGTGGGGATTTGGCTGCAGCCACCGTAACCTCCTGTTTACGGCCACGGGTTCAGAGCCCTCCGGCTCTGCATTTCAGGGAACCAGAAAATTGGAAGGGGCCTAAAGACCATCCATTCCGGCCCCCTGCAGCCACGCAGGGTGCGGTACAGCCTCCCTGACGACACCTCCCGCCACTGTCTCCGCACCCAGGACAAACACTTCATCGCATGCAGTGGAACTGCAGGGAACCCCAGCCACACACACGGCCTGGGGACATGCATCAGGTGCTGTGTGGATTCTCTGCAGAACTCTAAGGATGCTCCATCCCAGAATGCACCTGCTGTTGGTTAGATGTGACCACTTGCGCATCGGTCAGGGGCTGCAGGTCCCTCTCCCTCTCCCTGCATCTCTGGCTGCACATCGGAGGTTGACATGAGTCGCAGGAGGCTTTATCGTGGGGTCTCCGACACCATAAGTGAGTCCCTGCAGCTAGACTTCCCCCTCGAGATGCTTTGCCAAGAGAGCCAGTTTGGTGTCGTGGTTAAGTGCGCGGAGGACTCTAACCTGGGAGAACCGGGTTTGATTCCCCACTCCTCCACTTGCACCTGGCTGGATGACCTTGGGCAAGCCGTAGTTCTGACAAGAGCTGTCCTTGAAAAAGAGCAGTTTCTGTCCAGAGCTCTCTCAGCCCCACCAACCTAACAGGGTGTCTGTTGTGGGGAGAGGAAGGGAAAGGGGGTTGTAAGCTGCTCTGAGACTCCAAAGGAAGGGTGTGAGAGTCAGTTTGGTGTCGTGGTTAAGGGTGCGGACTCTAATCTGGGAGAACCGGGTTTGATTCCCCCACTCCTCCTCCACTTGCACCTGGCTGGATGACCTTGGGCAAGCCATGGTTCTGTCAGAACTGTTCTTGAAAAAGAGCCGTTTCTGTCAAGAGCTCTCTCAGCCCCACCGACCTCACTGGGTGTCTGTTGTGGGGAGGGGAAGGGAAAGGAGTTTGCAAGCCGCTCTGAGGCTCCTTTGGGTAGTGAAGGGCCATGGGGTATAAATCCAATCTTCTCCTCCTCGTCCTCCTCCTCTTTAACTTTCCCCGTAACAAGCTCAGCTGGCATTGCACCTGAAACGTGTAAATCTCCTGCCCAGCGTTTCGTGCGTCTTTGCTGGCAGCATCACGAGCTTAATGAATCAAGGTGTCAAGTAGCTTGAAGAAAATTAATTTGTTAATTGCCTAAATACTTGGGGGTTGGGTAATAAAAAGGGAAAATTAGAAAACACTCAAGGAGGAGGCAGAATGTGACCTCCGTGGGTTTGCTGGGCCCTGGGGAGGGGGGGGGGGCTGTCTGTCACGAATGCTAAGACTGTCGACTGGGAAGAAGAGCTTCGCTGCCCCACAGGCTTGTGTCTGGCGTCAGCAGTGTTGTGAATTGCGGGGAGGCTGCATCTCAATGGAGGAGCCTCTGCTTTACACGCAGAAGGTCCCGGGTTCAATCCCCGGCATCTCCAGTTAAAAGGACCGGGCAGTAGGTGATGTGAAAGACCTCCGCCTGAGACCCCGGAGAGCCCCGGCCAGTCTGAGCAGACAGTAGTGACTTTGATGGACCCAGGGTCTGATTCAGTATAGGACAGGGGTGTGCGTGTAGCTGTTCTAGCTCATGAAGGCCTTGCCTACCCCATGGATGGGCAGACCCAATGGGGAGCAGGGGGGAGAACCTCCCCAGCAGACCAGCTGTGATGGAGGCTGATCATTCTTCATCTCACCCTGCACAGAATCATAGAAATGGAAGGGACCTCCAGGGTCATCTAGTCCAACCCCCTGAACAAGGCAGGAAATTCACAAATACCACCCGCACACACACGCACACACCACCCGCTTCATGCCCAGAAGATGACAAAAAACCTCCAGGATCTCCGGCCAAATGGGCCTGGAGGAAAATTCCTTCCTGACCCCAAAGTGACTATCGGCATTTCCCTGGACCACGAGAACTAAGCACTGATGCAACCCTTCCTGCCCTCCTTTCTCGTGATCTGTCTAAGTTCACAGAATCAGCATTGTTGTCAGATGGCCATCAAGCCTCTGAAAACCTCCAAAGAAGAAGAGCTCACCACCTCCTGAGGAAGCCTGTTCCACTGAGGAACCGTCTAGCTGTCAGGAAGTTCTTCCTAATGTTTAGCCGAAAACTCTTCTGATTTAATTTCAACCCGTTGATTCTGGTCCAACCTTCTGGGACAACAGAAAACAACTCCACACCGTCCTCTATATGACAGCCCTTCAAGTACTTGAAGACAGTTCTCATATCCCCTCTCAGTCGTCTACTCTCCAGGCTAAACGTACCCAGCTCCTTCAACCTTTCCTCCTAGGACTTGGTCTCCAGACCCCTCACCATCTTGTGAGCAAAAATTCTACTTCGTGGGCTACTGGCATTAAAGTTGTGAGCAAGCGATTTGGCTACTGCATAAACTAGTTTGCTCTGGAGCCATCCTTCCTGTGCTAAGACAAAAATGTGTGAGCCGGAGGCTAAGAAACTGTGAGCTAGCTCACACTAACTCAGCTTAGAGGGAACGCTGCTGCAAACCAATATGGCTGTTTTTGTCTGACCAAAGGGTTTGGACTCTCCAGAGCTCATCCCTCCCGCCCCCCCAAAAAACTTGTTGGTCTCTAAGGTGCTGCTGGATCAGTTTTGGGCACCACATTTGAGGAAGGATGTTGACAAGCTCAAGCATGTCCAAAGGAGGGCAACCAGGATGGTGAGAGGGTTGGAATCCAAGTCTTATGAGGAAAGGCTGAAATAGTTGGGTCTGTTTAGCCTGGGAAAGAGAAGGCTTAGAGGGGATAGGAT
The DNA here is from genome assembly GCF_001447785.1 of Gekko japonicus. Taxonomy (NCBI): domain Eukaryota; kingdom Metazoa; phylum Chordata; class Lepidosauria; order Squamata; family Gekkonidae; genus Gekko; species Gekko japonicus. The sequence continues at coordinate 156,008 of NW_015160875.1, forward strand.
TGCAGTCTTCAAGTATCTGAAGGGCTGTCATGTAGAAGATGGAGCAGATCTATTCTCTCTTGCTCCGGATTGCAAGACTAGATCTAATGGACGGAAATTACAAGGGAGTTGATACTGGCTAAATATCAGGAGAAACTTCCTAACTGTAAGAGTGGTCGAGCAGTGGAACAGACTGCCTCAGGAGGTGGTGGATGCTCCTTCGCTGGACGTTTTCAAGCGGAGGCTGGACGACCATCTTCCGGGTCTGTTGTAGGGCCGTCTTTCGGCTATGCTTCTGCAGGGTGCAGGGGGTTGGACTAGATGACCTGCAAGGTCCCTTCCGACTCTGAACATTCAATGATTCTATTACTCGAATCCAGCTCTTCCGCTGCAGAGCAACACGACTGCCCTTCGAAGCGCTGGTAAACACAACGCGTTCTGGTGTGAAGTCAGACTCCCTGTTCCAAAACAGGCTCCAGATCTCACTGGCCTCTGAGCTGGGGCTGTGGACTGCATCTCAGCAGCGGGGCAGCCTGCAAACTCACCTGCAGTCCGACTGTCCCCTTTGGAACCCCTGCCCCGCCGTCAGCCGAGCAGCTTCCTAGCAGGGGGCGTTCTCTTTGTCAAGTCTGGCTGCCAAAAGCCACAGAGAGGGGGTGTCGGCTTATTTATTTTGTTTATTCATCCATTTAAAATATTTATTAGCTGCCTCCCTCCCTCGCGGAGCTCCAGGCAGCTTGCAACGCAGACAAAACACATAAAATAAAATACATTAAAAACATAAAAAACCAAAATTGAAAACCACAACTCAGGACCGCTTGAGCCAAATGCGGCCCTAAATAAAACCGGAATGGGAAAACACGCTTGCAGACAAACACTCCAGTGCGTTGAGAGCAGACGGAAGGCGCATTGCTCAACATGTGTGGATGCGCGTGAACTCTCCAGCGCGTCTCTAGTTTTTGCCAGGGCTCTTCTTAGCCAGAGAGGCCGTTTGCGCATGGAGCTGCGCCAAGAACCAGAGGTTTCCCTGCATTCTGGCCTCCTCTTCCTCCCCCCCACCTGCCATGGGTGTGAGTATGGGGCTGCTGCCATGCATGTGAAGAGCTCCCCCATTTGCGAGAGTGTCCGTCCTTGAGTGGTGGGAGCAGATCCCTGTACACATGCCATTAAGCTTCTGAGTCAGCTGTTGCTGTGAAGGCTGGCTGTTCAAGAGGAAGAACAGCGGGCACATCAAAGCGCATGAGAGTATGCTAGCACCCAATTAGTTGCATGTCTCCTGTGCAGTGGAATGCCGCTGACGTGCTGAGCCTGATAGTTGTGATTGTGTGGCAGGCATCAGGAGAGCTGCATCATGTCCCCGGAGAGGGTGTTCCCTCTAAGGCGGGTTCGTGTGAGCTAGCTCACCGTTTTTTAGCCTCCGACGCACACGTTTTTGTCCTGGCTCAGGGAGGACGGCTGCAGAGCAAACCAACTGATGCAGCGGCCTAATTGCACGCTCGCAACTTTAATGCCAGTCGCTCACAAAGTAGACTTTTTGGCTCACAAGACTCCGCAGCTTAGAGGGAGCATTGGTCATCAACACACCACCCCCTGCCGCCGCCCATCTCCTGGCCAGGTGGACTCGGGCATGGCCGGTTCCGCGGGGGGGCACGTGACTCAGCATCCTCCTGGCTCTCCCTGGGGCCGTGGTTCAGTGGCAGGGCATCCGCTTGGGTGTGCAAAAGGTCCCAGGTACATGTCAAGGACCCTGAAGAGCCAGTGCCCGTCTGGGTAGAAATCGCTGATCTTGAGAAAGAAATGGATTGGTGGCCTGATTCAGTATGAGGCAGCTTCATGTGTTTGTGAGATTGTAGGCCTGGACGTTGGCCTGCATTCTGGGGAGTTGGATCAGCTCCGTCTTAATGCTTTGTGTGCAGCGAGACTGACTCTCCGGTCTGCCTGTTTCGCGTCTTCCAGGCCCTTCGCTGTGTCTGTGGACCGGCCTTGCTTTCCATCGTCTAAATATGATGGGGGGTTTGCAATTTTCAAGCCCCCAACCCACCGTGAGCCAGTCTGGTGGCGTGGTTTAAGTGCGCAGACTCTAATCTGGGAGAACCGGGGTTTGATTCCCCACTCCTCCACTTGCAGCGGCTGGATGACCTTGGGCAAGCCGTAGTTCTGTCAGAGCTGTTCTTGAAAAAGAACAGATCTCTGTCAAGAGCTCTCCCACCAACCTCACAGGGTGTCTGTTGTGGGGAGGGGAAGGGAAGGGAGTTTGTCAGCCACTCTGAGACACCTTTCAGTAGTGAAGGGCGGGGTATAAATCCAGTCTCCTCCTCCTCCTCTTCTTCTTCTCTGTCTATCCACGCAATTCAAGGGGTGCCGCATCCTTAAGGGGTGTCTACTCCTCTCTAGGCACCTGTAGATATATATTATCCATTCACCAGGTCCCCACTGAGAGAAGAGATTGGATTTATACCCCGCCCTTCACTCGTAGTCTCAGAGCGGCTTACAGTCTCCTTTCCCTTCGTCTCCCCACGACAGACACCCTGTGAGGTAGGAGGGGCTGAGAGAGCTGTTTTGAGGACTGCTCCTGTAGAACAGCTCTGAAAGAACTTATAACTGACCCAAGGTCACCCAGCTGTGGCTGCATGTGGAGGAGTGGGGGATCAAACCCGGTTCTCCCAGATTAGAGTCCTCACTCTTAACCAGGGCTTTTTTTGTAGAAAAAGCTCAGCAAAAAAAAGCTCAACAAGAACTCATTAGCATATTAGGACACACCCAACAGCAGAAACACATTAGCATATCAGACCACACCCTGACAGCACAGCTCATTAGCATATTAGGCCACACCCCACATGTTACCAGAAGTGTGCTCATCCAGCCACACCCACCTTTTGCTTCTTATTCTGTTGACCTTGTTTGTTGTCAAAACCCAGGGCTTTTTTGTAGCAGGAACTCCTTTGCATGTTAGGCCACACACCCCTAATGTAGCCAATCCTAATGAGTGTCTGCTGTTAGGTGTGGCCTATTGTACTAATGAGTTCCTGCTGGGCGTGGCCAACTCAGGAGCCAGCCGGAACTCCGTTCCTGTGCGTTCCTGCCCCAAAAATAGCTCTGCTCTTAACCATTACACCAAACGGTAAGAGTGGTTGAGCAGTGGAACAGTCTGCCTCAGGAGGTGGTGGATGCTCCTTGGCTGGACGTTTTCAAGCGGAGGCTGGACAACCATCTTTCGGGTATGTTGCAGGGCTCTGCTCCTGCAGAGTGCAGGGGGTTGGTCTAGATGACCTGCAAGGTCCCTTCCAACTCTTAACCTTCTATGATTCTAAACTGGCTTCCTGATAACTGGCTTGCTGCTACAAATCTCCTGTTCCCTGGGAGGTCTGCCGAAATCTGAGCTTGATTTCTTTTCTGGATAAGGCTGGTAGATCCATCAACGAAAACTTGACTTGGCTGATCAATGAGGGTAAGTCTTCACTGTCGCGGAGGGTAGCGATGGCGTCCGACAAAAATCTCATTGGTCTCCCAGGAGCCGTCGGACTCGAATCTTTCCCGTTTGTTTCATTCGCATTCTTTATAGTCTGCCTTTGCCACGGAGAGTCAAGGCGGGCCACGCAGTGGACGTGATTGACAGCTGGGACATCCAGTGGAACGGCGCTATTGCAGAACTTGGGAGACGAATAGAAATCTGATGCAGAGCTGAAACAAAGCATAGGCACTGACACACGGCATGTTCAAGAGAGCCAGTTTGGTGTAGTGGTGAAGTGCCCAGACCCTAATCTGGGAATACCCGGTTTGAGTCCCTACTCCTCCACTCGCAGCTGCTGGTGTGACCTTGGGTCAGTCACATGTTCTCTCAGAGCTGTTCTCTGAAGGACAGTCCTGGAAAGAGCTCTCTCACCCCCACCTACCTCACAGGGTGACTGTGGTGGGGAGGGGAAGGGAAAGGAGGTTGTAAGCCATTCTGAGACTCTGAGTGAAGGGTGGGGTATAAATCCAATCTCCTCCTCCTTCTTCAATGCAGAAATTGCATATAGAAGCAGCATCCTTAGTAACAGACAGTACATGGCAGTATTGACTGCAGTCCCCGGCCTTTTACCTCTTTTATTGGTGAGATTGATATTGAAGGAGCCCCCGTGTACATTGGGAGGGAGGGGAAGGGGGGAGTTCTGTAATAGGGAAAAAAAAAAGGGAAAGAATAAGCAAATGGCCCTTTGTCGTGTCGCCTCTTTCATATCTCAAAAAGAATAAAGCTTTTTGTCCAAACGCAAACATTTTAAAATCGGAGCAATGGGTTGCAAAGTAGGGGGAACTCCTGCTGTTGTTTCCTTTTGTGTTTCCGTGAGGGAGAGGCTCTGTTCCACCACCGCCACCACCGGCCCATTCGGTCGTGCTGCAGTTTCTGTGTGGTGATCGCGCCCTTGCAAACACACTCACCTGTATGCAAAAAATATAAACCGCAAGGGTAGTCCATCAAAAGATACACAACTTTCACAAGTAAACAGCAGATTCAAAATACAGTTTGCTGATAGTGGGAAATATCCAACAAGAGACTCCTCTGCAATCCTTGACTGTAATACTGTCCAAAAGACCTCAAAGTCCACAAAAAAGGCAGAGAATATCCCAAAGCACAAACATTTGAGATATGAGCTGTGCCTGCATTACTGTGGAAATTGAGTTCCATTTTCAGCCGTACAACTGAGGAAGATGGCTTTGAGGCGTCTGGCATACCTGGGAAGGACGTTTTTGGCTGTTAGAGGTTTGTTTGTGCTTTGGGACATCCTCTGCCTTTTTTGAGGACTTTGAGGTCTTTTGGACACTGTTACAGTCAAGGGATGCAGAGGAGTCTCTCGTTGGATATTTCCCACTATCCTCAAATTGTATTTTGAATCTGCAGACAGTGTTTTTGCATTGTGACCACCAATTCTATTGTGTCTTCAGTTTATTGTCATTGTACTGCAGTAGACTGGCGTCTGCTGTTTACTTGTGAACGTGGTGTATCTTTTGATGGTCTACCCTTGCGGTTTATATTTTTGCATACTACACACGTTTGGGGTCCCGGTCGTCCAGTGCGGGGGGAGGGGTCTTGGGGCAGGGGGGGGGAGCCGGGAGGGTCTGCTGCCAAGCATCGCTCGCTGCCTCCAGAGTCAGCTTTTTGCCTTGCGTGGCGCTTCCTTGCCCCCAGGAGGCAACCCTGCCCTCCCCCCATTTTGGACCCACCGAGCTCTGGAGCGGAAGAAAACATCTCATTTCTCCCTGACAAGTAACACACAGAGGGGGCGGAGTGTGGATTGTCATAGAGGGCAGGGAGCCGCATTCATCTCCTCGCCTGCTCCTCCCTGGAGAGCAAAGGGGGCCAGCCAAGATCTTCCCTTTCTTCTTCTTCTTCTCCCCTTCCTTTTGCAGGGAGGCCTGCCCCACCCTTCCTCTGTGAGACGCAGCAGGGCTTTGCCTGCACTCCAGGCCTGGCTGTCTGGGGTGTGCCTGGCGGTGCTTTTCCTTCATCCACCCATCCATCCACGGGTCTTCCGAGCACCAGCAGTTTCCCCTCCGCCCACCCGCCTTCCTCCCCTGCCAGGCAGATGTCCATTCTAATGTAATGTAAGGGGGGGGGAGAGAAAATAACAACAGAGGCGGGGGGGGGGTTGTGATGACGGGTTTGACGGGACCCCCTGCCGGCCGCAGCTGCCGGCTCCGCAGATCCAGACCAGATTAATCTGTATTCTGGCGCGGCCACCTCCAAAGTCAAGATCAATCTAATTAGGGTGTTTTAAACACTGCCTGCATCTCAAGGCTTTTCTGTCCGTTTGTCTAGTGGTGGGAGGGGGGGGCGCGCAGATGAAAACTGGCCTGCGCTGAATCCTTGATCCGGGGCTGGGGGGCCAGGCAGGACATGGACACATGGACACAAGAAGCAGCTTCATACCGAATCAGGCCCTGGGTCCAGTGCTTCCCTCTAAGCTGAGTTAGTGTGAGCTTGCTCACAGTTTTTTAGCCTCTGGCTCACACTTTTTTTTGTCTTTAATACCAGGAGCTCACAAAGTAGAATTTTTGCTCACAAGACTCCACAGCTTAGACGGAGCATTGCTTGGGTCCATTGACTTTAGTCTGTTAGTGGCACTCCAGGGTCTGGAGCAGAGAGAGGACTTTCCCATCACCTCCTGCCTGGTCCTTTCAACTGGAGTTACCGGGGATTGAACCTGGGACCTTCTGCATGCCAAGCAGAGGCTCTACCGCTGAGCCACGGCCCCTTCCCATAGCTCTCCAGGGTCTCAGGCGGAGGTCTTTCCCATCACCTCCTGCCTGGTCCTTTCAACTGGAGATGCCGGGGATTGAACCTGGGACCTTCTGCATGCCAAGCAGAGGCTCTGTCACTGAGCCACGGCCCCTCTTGACAGCTCAGGGTCTCATGTGGAGGTCTTTCCCATCACCTCCTGCCTGGTCCTTTTAACTGGAGATGCCGAGGATTGAACCTGGGACCTTCTGCATGCCAGGCAGAAGCTCTGCCACTGAGCCACAGCCCCTTCCCATAGCTCTCCAGGGTCTCAGGCTGAGGTCTTTCCCATCACCTACTGCCTGGTCCTTTTAACTGGAGATACCGGGGATTGATCCTGGGACCTTCTGCATGCCAAGCTGATGCTCCACTGCTGAGCCACGGCCCCTCTCCATTCCTGCCCAGGGTCTCAGGGAGAGGCCTTTCACATCACCTCCTGTCTGGTCTTTTCAACTGGAGATGCCGGGGATCGAATCTGGGACCTTCTGCATGCCAACCTGATGCTCCACTGCTGAGCCACGGCCCTTCTCCATGCCTGCCCAGGGTCTCAGGGAGAGGCCTTTCACATCACCTACAGCCTCATCCTTTTAACTGGAGATGCCGGGGATTGAACCTGGGACCTTCTGCATGCCAACCAGAAGCTCTACCGTTGAGCCACGGCCCCTCCCATACATCACATGCAGCACTGGGGGCCCGTGGAGATGGCCAGGTGCCATTGGCCTGATCCAACATTGGCTTATGTTCTTACGTTGGCAGTGATAACTTTATTGAGATGTATGCAAGATCCGGGCTGCGGTGGCTCAAGTGGATAAGACGCTGAACTGCAGACTGAAGGGTCGGTAGTTCAGCAGTTCAAGACCCGGGTGCTGCATGACGGAGTGAGCTCCCATGTCTGGTTCCAGCTCCTGCCAACCTAGCAGTTCGAAAGCAAGAAATTGCAAGTAGATAAATAGGTACCGCTTCGGCGGGAAGGTAACAGCATTCCGTGCGCCTTGGTGTTTAGTCATGCCGGCCACATGACCATGGAAATTCTCTGGACAGCGCTGGCTCTTCGGCTTGGAAACGGAGATGAGCACCGCATCCCTAGAGTCGGATTCGACTGGCTTTCGAGCAAGGGAAACCTTTACCTATGCAAGATCCAGACAGTCACTGTGTTAGGACTTTTGGCGGGTACAAGCTTAATATAGATAATTCAAATAAAAGCCCCTTCCTTCCCCCATGCAGACGTCACATTCACACCACACCTGACATTGCCATCCCAACTGAATGAAAGACACACGTCTTGGTTATCCGCAGCTCAGGCTGGTACAGAGGAACTCCCAAGGACACCTTCCCCTGGGAAATGGAAAGGAGGGGGGAGGAGCCCCGACTTGGGGAGAAAGTTATGACTTCTAGAAGCAAAGGTCCCATTCTCTCACTCCTTCACTCAACCCCCCTCCCCGCAGGAATCCCCCCCCCATAACTATGGCAACCAAAGCGAGCAAAACGAAGCACAGTTTGACAGTCATCCTCAAGCCCCACTCCACCCCCTTTCAGCTGCTCCCAACAGTTTGGAATTGGGCCGCTCTCCCCTGGGGCCTGGGGGAATGCATTGGCCTCCCCCTGGGCAGCTGGACTTGAACTGCGTTCTCTGTCGGGCAGGCGCTCTGGAAGCGAGTGAGGTTTTCGTTGCGCTCCTCGGCGCTGCTGTTTGGGGAGCTTTGCCAGCCAAATGGCCTCTGCTGCTCCTCTGCGGTGCCTGAACGTGTGGGTGGGAGCCTTGCAGGCAGCTAGCGGGAGGCTCCAGCACACTCACAGGCAATGCGCCCTCCAAGCTGTGGAGTCTTATGAGCAAGAATGCTACTTTGTGGGCTTCCGGCATTAAAGTTGTGAGTGAGCAATTTGGCTGCTGCATACATCAGTTTGCTCTGGAGCCATCTGTAAGGGTCCTTAGCCAGGTTACTCAACACAGGGCTTCATGAGAAGATAACTGTTTATTGGTCATTCCAGTACTAGAGACCACGTGTACAGCTTGTGTCAGGAATGGCCGCCAATACTAGGGCCTCTGACTTATACTAGACTCAAACATCCCCCCAGTAAGCATGAGCCAATGGATACATCTCGCTCGCGCGGGCAAAGCAAACAGGCGAAGAAAAAACCGTTAACTTTCCCAGCCGAGAGAAACTGCAGCTGGAGCATCTACAAGGTCCAGCATAAGACAGCAAACAGTTGGTGAGCCAGGGAGAGCTGAGACAGGAAACGGGAGGGCCACCCCTCCGCACTCCAGACCTATGACAGGGATACCTGACACCATCCTTCCTAAGCTAAGACAAAAATGTGTGAGCCGGAGGCTAAAATACCGTGAGCTAGCTCACACTAACTCAGCTTAGAGGGAACACTGCTCACAAGACAGAGGGAGCGATCAAAGGCAGTCGACCTGCCGCCGCTCTGGAGAGCTGAAAGGGGGGGGGGGACCTGGGGGAGTGTGTTGTTGTTTTTAAAGCTGAGGATGGTTTCTCAGTTATTCTGACAGAAAGATTGGAACATTTGGGGGGAGCACGGAAAATTGATTTCCCCCCCCCCCCTTTGGAATCAGCGAAATGCTTTTGCAAAGAACTGCTTGCTCCAGATGTATAGCTTGAAACATTTTACATTTATAGCATTAGGATATCACTTCAAAAAGGGTTGTGGACAGAACGGAGTGGGTGGGGATGAGGGCGACGGGGATGATGGGGGGGGCCTGAAGACCAAGAAGCCCCACGAGGAGAGGCTCTGACGGAGGGGGGAATAGGACTCTGCTCTCTTGAAGCACTACAAGGGCTGCGTCCCTTAGGGGAGGGCAAGGACTCCTTTCTGTCGGCAGCAGAGGAGAGGACTCGCCATAATGGGTTTGAATTAAGGGCGGGAAGGTCCCGGCTGGGTCTTAGGGGAAACTCTTTGACAGTGGGGAGTTGTGCCACAGTGGAATCAGGTGGTGAGCCTCCCCCTTCCTGGCAGTCTTTCAGCAGCGGCTGGACAAACACACGGTCAGGGATGCTCTAGAGCAGGGTTCCCTCTAAGCTGAGTTAGTGTGAGCTAGCTCACAGTTTTTTAGCCTCTGGCTCACACATTTTTGTCTTAGCTCAGTAAGGATGGCTTTAGAGCAAATTAATTTATGCAGTACCCAAATCACTTGCTCACAACTTTAATGCCAGTAGCTCATAAAGTAAATTTATTGCTCACAAGACTCCACAGCTTAGAGGGAACATTGCTCTAGAGTCTAGGCTAATCAGTTTGGTGTCGTGGTTAAGCTTTGTTGTTGTTCAGTCACACAGTCGAGTCCGACTCTTTGCGACCCCATGGACCAGATCAGGCCAGGCCTTCCGGTCTTCTGCCGTCTTCTGAAGTTTGCTCAACTTCATGTTCCTTGCATCGATGACACTGTCTAACCATCTCATCCTTTGCCGTCCCCGTCTTCTTTGACCTTCAGTCTTTCCCAGCATCAGGGTCTTCTCCAGTGAGTGCTCCCTTCTCGTTTTGTGGCCAAAGTATTTGAGCTTCAGTTTCATTATCTGGCCTTCCAGGGAACAGTCAGGGTTGATTTCTTTTAGGATTGACTGATTTGATCTTCTTGCAGTCCAAGGGACTCTCAAGAGTCTTCTCCAGCACCATAGTTCAAAAGAATCTATTCTTTGGCGCTCGGCCTTCCTTATAGTCCAACTCTCGCAGCCATACATTACTACTGGGAATACCATTGCTTTGACCATGCGGACTTTTTTTGGCAGGGTGATGTCTCTACTTTTTATCATGCTGTTGAGGTTCGCCATCGCTTTCCTCCCAAGGAGCAGGCGTCTTTTAATTTCATGGCTGCTGTCACAGTCTGCGGTGATCTGGGATCCCAGGACCGTGAAGTCTGTCACTACTTCCACAACTTCCCCTTCTATTTGCCAAGGAGTGATGGGGCCGGATGCCATGAGCTTAGTTTTTTTGATGTTGAGCTTCAAGCCCACTTTTGCGCTCTCCTCTTTTACCCTGAGTAAGAGGCTCTTTAGGTCCTCTTCGCTTTCTGCCATTAGAGTGGTATCGTCTGCATATCTGAGGTTGTTGATCTTTTCCCCAGCAATCTTAATTCCCGCTTGTGATTCATCCAGGCCAGCATTTCGCATGATGTACTCTGCATATATATTAAATAAGCAAGGTGACAATATACATCCTTGTCGTACTCCTTTTCCTATGCAAAATGAATCAGTATATATTAAATAAGCAAGGTGACAATATACATCCTTGTCGTACTCCTTTTCCTATGCAAAATGAATCAGTTGTTCCATATCCGGTTCTAACTGTGGTTAAGTGCGCGGACTCTAATCTGGGAGAAGCGGGTTTGATTCCCCACTCCTCCACTTGCACCTGGCTGGATGACTTTGGGCAAGTCATAGTTCTGATAAGAGCTGTTCTTGAAAAAGAGCCATTTCTGTCCGAGCTCTCTCAGCCCCGCCTACCTCACAGGGTGCCTGTTGTGGGGGGAGGGGAAGGGAAAGGAGTTCGTAAGCCGCTCTGAGACACCTTTGGGTAGTGAAGGGCGGGGTATAAATCCAATCTCTTCTTCTTCTTCATTGTGCAGGGGGTTGGACTGGATGGCCCCTTCCAACTCTAATTCTAAGAGTCTATAATTCTATAATGGTGATTATTCCTATACATTCTGTAGACCTATAATCTTTGATATGTTTATGTCCTGGCCCCACTGCTGGACCTCCTGTTGGCCCCTGGTCTTTTTGGCCACTGTGACAGAGTGTTGGCCTGATCCGACATTGGCTTCTCTTATGTCCTTATTTCATTGTCTACATTTTGTCCATAGTTAATGTGTTGTGATGTGCTTGATGACAATAACTTATTACAGAGTTCGGTGCTTTTGGTGATAGGAAGTTCCACTTGATACCCAAGTGTGCTGTTAGCCTTGCCTGTTGTGTGACTGGTTCTATCTGAATAATACACACACACACACACACCATTTACTACGATATTTGTCTTCTAATTTCATTATTCCCCCGCCGCCGCCACTCAGATAGCAAACATTTAAGGTCCGTGTGCTCTGGTGCAACATTTTGCAGCTCTCCGAAATATTTGGGTACATTGAAAGTTTTGCTTGTAGAAGACTAGGGCGTTTATACTTTCAAATGCCATAAATATGCCAATTAGTACAATTTGATGTGCTGATTAAGTTAAAAGTAGTGCATTTTGTGTTGTCAAAGCAGCAGAATAAGTTTAGGCTTGATAAGAAATTAAATCTGCATGCGCTTCGGGGTTTTTTAACAAATATCCATTTATTTATTTGGAGGGGGAAGGGTGACATTTTTCTCCATGGCTTCAGAATTTCTGGAACTGTTGTCTCTCTGAACCTTGCCTGTCTTTGTGATGGGCTCCCTGGCCAGGTGCTGGGCCAGGCAATTCAGTGGCGGCTCCACACTGGTGGAACGAGCTCCTGGAGGACATCAGGGCCCTGCGGGGACCTTTTGCAGTTCCGCAGGGCCTGCGAGTCGGAGCTCTTCCACCAGGCCTTCGACTGATGAATGTACCATCGTAAGTTGAATGTGCCACGGCCCTGTTACAACGTCGGACGGTCCTTTCTACCTGGATCGTGTACAGGAAACTGCCGCCATCTGTTTGCACTGTTTGTACTAGCACTTTATGTCATTGTTTTATTATGAATTCTATAGTATTTATTGATCTTATTGTGTGTTGACATCTGTAAGCCGCCTTGAGCCAGTCCGTACCGGCAAGGCGGGGTATAAATTGGAAGTAAATAAATAAAATTGGGGCAGGGGCTCTTGGAGTGCTTGACTCACGGAGGGTGTCGTTCGCCCCCGGAGATTCGCAGACCTCGTGCCATAAGCACTTTTCTCCTCCTCGGGCTTTCTCTCTCTGTTCTGTTAACTTAGCTAAATGCCCGGCTGCCAGCTCCAGGTTGGGAAATATCCAGAGATTGGGGGCGGAGCCTGAGGAGGGCGGGGTTTGGGGAGGGGAGGGACTTCAGCGGGGTATAATGCCATGGAGCCCCCCTTCCAAAGCAGCCTTTTCCTCCAAGGGGCACGGATTTCCTTTCCCCCCGAAGATCAGCAGGAGATCTCCAGCCGCCACCTGGAGTTTATGCAAACACATAAGCAGAATAATCCGTCACGCCTTTCCGATTACACCGGAGCCTTCTGTCTTCTTATACAGTTCTAATTGCAATCATGAACAGTACACACACAGCAATGGTTTTGCCACCGTGCATGAATAACATCTGCGCCAACTGAATAGTGGCGTGGAAGTCTTTCTTTAGATTGCTGTAGTCACCAGCTCACGATGCAGAGAGGTGTTTCAAACAGACTACACGTCAATCCTAAAACAAAACAACCCTGACTGTTCGCCGGAAGGCCAGACACTGGAGCTGAAGCTCCACTACTTTGGCCACCCAATGAGAAGGGAGCCCTCACTGGAGAAGACCCTGATGCTGGGAAAGACTGAAGGTCAAAGAAGACGGGGGCGGCAAAGGATGAGATGGTTGGACAGTGTCATAGATGCAACGGCCATGAAACTGAACAGACTCCGGAGCACAACGGAAGACAGGAGGGAGGGCCTGGCATGATCTGGTCCATGGGGTCGCGAAGAGTCCGACTCGACTGTGCGACTGAACAACAAACACGTGTCATTTTGACTCTTACCAGAGCTTGGTGGGATAAGTAATGGAATGTAATTTATGGCAAGTCTAATGTTTTAGCCGCATCCCTAAGGAAAGTGGCCTGACGGAAGCCTTAAGAAACGGTGAAGCAACCTAGGCTTGCCGTTGCCGCTCCTTCAGTTTGCACAGCGGCTATCCCTGAGCCTGTGCCATCTGTTTTGTGTTTTTTTTTCCATAACCAAAATAAAAACAGAAAAGACAGAAAACTACCCTACAACAAACATGGAGCATATACTCATTATGGCAAGTAACATTTCACATATAAGAATAATTCATTTCTGCACCTGTGCCAGTTAAAAAAAATTGAAGTCCAACAAAAAGTAGTTTGACCATTAAGTTTAAGTTCCTTGCAAATATTTCTCAATCCATTTATATAATCTTGACCATTTTTCCTCAAAAAGTTCCTCTTTTTATCTTGAAGTTGTAAAGTCAATTTGTCTTTGTAAATAATTTCTTCTTTTGATGGGACTTCTTCTTTCTTCCTTCACTGTCTTCTTGGTGCTTGGGGGGGGGGTCAACAGTGGGAGGGCTTCTAGTGTCCTGGCCCCACTGCTGGACCTCCTGATGGCACCGGGTATTTTTGGCCACTGTGTGACACAGTGTTGGACTAGATGGGCCATTGGCCTGATCCAACATGGGCTTCTCTTATGTTCTTATAATATTATGTTCCAATACTTTGCATATACGATCCTGGCAGTAGTTGTAATACATATAATCATATAAACATCTGACTTTTTAAAAGACTCTGGGCAAATATTCAAGAAAAACAATTCTGGTATAAATGGTATATTCATTTTTAGCATTTTTTGTAATATCTCATGTATCCAGATCCAATATTTCTTTGTAACCTTACACGTCCACCACATACGGTATGTTTTGTGTTTTCTATTTGCAATACCTCTCTGCATCGTGAGTTGGTGACTGCATCATTCTGAAGAAAGACTTGTACTTTCGAGGACTCTTAGGTCAGTATTCAGCTGGCGCAGATGCTATTTATGCACGGTGCAGAGATGATTATAACATATCATAAATAATTTTATATTTTTTATATTTTTTTGAAAAATATTTTTACAATAATTTCTCCATATATAATTAATTATCTTAATCACAATTCACAATATAAGAGATATCAAAAAATATCAAATATCATCTCCGTAGAATCTCAAAAGATATTGTACAACCTTATAATTAATAATAGTCCTCCTCTGTTAAATAAAAGTTTCAAAAGGGAGGACTCCTCAAAGTCTCTTTATAACATGTGCTTTTTCGATATCTCTTATATTGTGAATTGTGATTAAGATGATTAATTATATATGAAGAGATTATTGTAAAAATATTTTTCAAATATATATGTATATATATAAAATTATTTATGATACGTTATAATCATCTGTGCACGGTATTTGTTGTGTGTTGGTTTTCCTACTTACCGTGGGTCCTTGTTTGGTTTTGTGAATTTATGCACGGTGGCAAAACCACTACTGTGTGTATTGTGTATAATTGCAGTTAGATCTGTATAAGAAGACAGAAGCCTCTAGTGTAGTTTGTACGGCGTTACAGACTATTCTGTTTGTTTGCATAACTGCGTTGGCTGTATTTCCATTCTCTCTTTTTTTCCCCCCAAAACAATTTATTAGGATATAATATACGTTCAAATTCACATCAAAGTTTGTTATACATCCTTTTTCCTCTTACCCCCACCCTTTCATGGCTTCCCACAGTGCTCCAACCTCCTGCCCATCTCTTAAATTTTTTACATATCTTCTCTTTTAGTGTATTTCCATTCTCGTGTGATGGCCCCCTGTAGATTGGCAACCCTGCTGGAGAACTTTCCCAGGGGCCGTGCAAGTTCCTCTCCCAGCTGCCCCGAGAGAAGCAGAAGTTGCATTTGCCTGGGAGGGAAGCTCACATGGGGGACTTGGGCAATGCTCCCTCTAAGCTGAGGAGTCCTGTGAGCAAAGGTTCTACTTTGCAAGCGACCGGCATTAAAGTGGTGAGCGAGCCATTTGGCTACTGCATAAATTAGTTTGCTCTGGAGCCATCTTTCCTGAGCGGAGACAAAAATGTGTGAGCCGGAGGCTAGGAGACTGTGAGCTAGCTCACCCTCACTCAGCTTAGAGGGAACAATGGCCTTGGGGCAGGCAGGCCCCATCTGTGGCCGTGGGCCTGGAGTCCCCCCTGGGCGTTCCGCTGACGTGCGTTCCAGGCTGTCAGTGAGCGTATTTAAAAACGCAGGCTTTTCTGGGCCGGCTCCCGGCTGTTGTTTGTCTCCCGTTTCCCCAGCGCAGAAACTCAAGCCTCCGCCGCCGCGCCACAATCCATCTCTGTCTCTCCAGCCGGCGGAGAGAGCCCCTGGGACTGCTATTATTTGCAAACAGTCTTGCCGGAGCCCCGAGTTTTCCCACACTCCTCTCGCTAAAGCGGAGGCCACGGATTTGATGTAGTGCATGCTGCCGCCGTGGCGGCCTCCCAGCCGACTGCCGTGTTGACACAGGTTGCGCGCTGTCGTCTCCCGGCCATCCCTCACCTCGCACCGTGCCCCATCGGAATGATGGAGCAGCCGAGCCGGGGCCGGCCACCTGATAAACCTGTTATCTCCCCTCCCCTCCCCGCCCGGCGCTTCTCCCCGTCTCCTTGGTGTGTGAAAAATCGACACCTCCCCGGGCTGAAATCTGTTGCTGAGGAAGCCACATTTATTAGCGGCTAATGAAACCTGGGCGTGCAGAGCAGACGCCTTGTCCTTTGTTTGTGGTGCCCCGGCCGGATGCGGCGCGTGAGGAGAGCTGAGCCTGTCCGTCATGTGGGGACGGTCAAGGGCCTCTTGTGGAGCCTCTCGAGCCTCTTGTGTGTGGGGGGGATAAGGGGGCCATCCATTTATGGAAAGCCTACCCCTCCCAGCCCCCCCAGCTGCAAGCAGGTAAACGTCACTTGTACCAGGGGAAATCGATCTCCACTTTTCAGGGCGCCAGGCCGAGCCAGAGCCGAGGAAGAAGCGCCGGTTCATCTGTCTTGGCAGCAATGAAGAAAGGGAGCCCTCTCGTCTGGAGTCTGCATTTCTATCTCTGAAATGCACTTAGGTACACACACACAAAAAACCCACCAAAAGGAGCTGTGGTGGCTCAAGTGGTTAAGACACTGAACAGGCTGTGGAAGGTCGGTAGTTCAGCAGTTTGAGACCCGGGTGCCGCATGGTGGAGTGAGCTCCCATCTCTAGTTCCAGCTCCGCCAACCTAGCAGTTCGAAAGCAAGAAATTGCAAGTAGATAAATAGGGACCGCTTCGGTGGGAAGGGAACAGCGTTCCGTGCGCCTTGGTGTTTAGTCATGCTGGCCACATGACCACGGAAACGTCTTCGGACAGCGCTGGCTCTTCGGCTTGGAAACGGAGATGAGCACCACAACCCTAGAGTCGGACTCGACTGGCTTTCGAGCAAGGGAGACCTTTACCTTTACTACAAAAAACCAAAGGCACAGATATAGAATGGGAGGGACTTGGGTTGACAGCAGCACCTGTGAAAGGGATCTGGGTGTTCTGGTTGATCACAAGCTAAACATGAGCCTGCAGTGCGATGTGGCTGCGAAGAAAGCGAGTGCAATCTTAGGATGCATTAACAGAGGAAGCATTCTGTCCAGATCACGGGAGGTGGCCGTTCCGCTCTATTCTGCTATGGTCAGGCCTCACCTGGAGTCCTGTGTCCAGTTTTGGGCATCACATTGTAGGAAGGATGTTGACAAGCTCGAGCGTGTCCAGAACAGGGCGACCAGGGTGGTGAGAGGGTTGGAATCCAAGTCTTATGAGGAAAGGCTGAAAGAATTGGGCATGCTTAGCCTGGGAAAGAGAAGGCTTAGAGGGGACAGGATTGCAGTCTTCAAGTATCCGAAGGGCTGTCATGTAGAAGATGGAGTGGATCTATTCTCTCTTGCTCCGGACTGCAAGACTAGATCTAATGGGTGGAAATAACAAGGGAGTCGATACCGGCTAAATATCAGGAGAAACTTCCTGACTGTCAGAGTGGTTGAGCAGTGGAACAGTCTGCCTCGGGAGGTGGTGGTTGCTTCTTCACTGGACATTTTCAAGCGGAGGCTGGACAACCCTATTTCGGGTATGTTGCAGGGCTGTCTTTCGGCTATGCTCCTGCAGAGTGCAGGGGGGTTGGACTAGATGACCTGCTTGGTCCCTTCCGACTCTAACATTCTATGATGCTGTGCAACAGAACACCCTTCCGATACTCCCCTTTTTTTCTTCCAGGGCGATAGGGGCATGTTTTGTTCCCCGCCACCCTCTCGCCAGCCTTCATCAGCCATATTAACGCCTAGGCGGTGTGGAGAAGTTGGGGTTGGGTCTGAGCACAGCTGCCCGCAAGCCTGCGTGAAACACGGAGCGCGGCTGGGCGTGCCTGGGGGAGAGGGAGCGTGTCGGAAGGCAGTCGTGTGGGTCTGCAGGAGAACAGCCGCGACCGGAGTCCAGGAGCACCTTAACAAGAGAGCCGCGGGAATGTCGGAGTGGGTGCGCTCTCCAGAGCCAAGGCGCTCCTGTTGCCAGACACCGGGATCTGAGCGCTCTTAGCCCCGTCGGAAGGCAGGAGGGCTGTGGGGAAGATGGCTCGCAAAGGATGCGAAGGGACCATGCCGAATGCGGTCCGCTTGATTAGAGAAGAGGGGGAAATGCAGGGGTGGGGTGGATCCTGCCCACGTCCCTGGAAGAATTCCGGGAATGGTGCCAAAGGTGATGTCTGTGCAAAGTTCGATGCGAAAGCCAGTTTGGTGTGGTGGTTAAGAGCGGCAGACTCTAATCCGGAGAACCGGGTTTGATCCCCCACTCCTCCGCCACATGCAGCCAGCTGGGTGACCTTGGGTCAGTCACAGGTTCTCTCAGAGGTGTTCTCTCAAGGGCAGTCCTTGACAGAGCTCTCTCAGCCCCACCTCCCTCGCAGGGTGTCTGTTGTGGGGAGGGGAAGGGAAAAGCGATTATAAACTGCTCTGAGACTAGGATTGAAGGGCAGGGTAGAAATCCAACTCTTCTTCTTCAGGCCATTGATTGATCACATCAGTTGCGTTCATACCTTGCCTTTCTCCTGACGGAAGCCCAAAGAACATCACGTGACATCCCGCCCTCCTCCATTTTTTTTCTCTCCCCTCCCCAGTGAAATATTGGTTAGGCTGAGCGCCTGTGCCTGACCCAACGTCTACCCGCCCAGTGACCCACCGGAGCCAGGATTGTCGACTCAGTATTGTGGTGTAGGGGCTACTCCACAGTTTAAGAGCCAGTTTGGTGCCGTGGTTAAGTGTGCGGACTCTAATCTGGGAGAACCGTGTTCGATCCCCCACTCCTCCACATGCAGCTTGCTGGCATGACCATGGGTCGTCACTCACAGTTCTGTCAGAGCTGTCCTCTCAAGGGCAGTCCTCGAGAGAGCTCTCTCAGCCCCACCTACCTCACAGGGTGTCTGTCGTGGGGAGGAGGAGGAGGAGATTGTAAACTGCTCTGATACTCCTTTGGGTAGTGAAGAGTGGGGTATATAAATCCAATCTCTTTTTCTTCTACTACTCAGGGTGTCGGACCAAGATCTGAGAGACCCAGATTCAACTCCCCACTCTGCCATGCGAATTTGCTGGGTGACCCTGGGCCAGTCAGTGTAACCTACCTCACAGGGTTGTTGTGAGGATAAAACAGAGGAGAGGAGAACGATGTAAGCCGCACTAGGTCCCCACCGGGGAAGAAAGTTGGGTGTAAATGAAGTAAATAAATAAAAATGCTCTCGGGCTGGCAGCTCCTCTCCAGGATCTTAGGTGAGGCCTTCCCCAGCTCTGCAGCCCGTCACCCTGTTGCTATGGATGCAGGCATATGCAGGAAACGCATCCTTGGCAGGTTAGGAGAAGAAGAAGAGATTGGATTTATACCCCATGGCCCTTCGCTACCCAAGGGAGTCTCAGAGCGGCTTACAAACTCCTTTCCCTTCCCCTCCCCACAACAGACACCCTGTGAGGTAGGTGCAGCCAAGAGAGCTCTGACAGAAACAGCTCTTTTTCAAGGACAGCTGTGCCAGAGCTTGTGACTGACCCAAGGCCATCCAGCCAGGTGCAAGTGGAGGAGTGGGGAATCAAACCCGGTTCTCCCAGATTAGAGTCCGCACACTTAACCATTACACCAAACTGGCAGTATGTAGGTGTATGAGATAAAGACACACACACAGAGACAGAGTGGAGGTGCAGATGGCAAGGCAGCGCACGCTGTTAAGACTGTAAGAGAAGCCGTGTGGGATCAGGCCAGTGGCCCATCCCGTCCAACACCAGAACCCAGGTGCTCTCAGGAGGTCCGTCACCTGAGCTAGTATGGGTGGAACTCTGCACTCTCGAATGAAGAAGAAGAAGAGGAGATTGGACTCATATCCCACCCTTCAGGACCCGAAGGAGTCTCAGAGCGGCTCACAGACTCCTTCCCCTTCCCTTCCCCTCCCCACAACAGACAGACACCCTGTGAGGTAGGTGGGGCTGAGAGAAATGTGACTGAGAACTGCCCCTGAGAAAACAGCTCTGAGAGAACTGGTGACTGACCCAAGGTCACACCACCAGCTGCATGTGGAGGAGGAGTGGGGAGTCCGCGCTCTTAACCACGACACCAAACTGGCTCCCCAAAAGAAGAGAGAAGTGGCTGATAGTTCTGTGTACATCCAAAACTTGCATTCTTTTGTAAAATGGACATTATTCTTCCTGCCTTTTTTGGGGGGGGTATTTCTGGGGGGGAGGGCAGGACCAGAGGAACTGCTGTGCTCAAGACTGGCGGGACGGGGGGGGGGGGGGGGGGGGTGTCTGATTCAGCCAGCTTTCCATTTGTGCTTGAGGTGACTTGGGAAGTAGATTTTGCTGACAGGCAGCCTCAGACTGAGGCCCAGGAAGGAATCTGTTCCCAGGCCAGATGGGGATTTTTAAAACATCCATCTATCTATCTATCTATCTATCTATCTATCTATCTATCTATCTATCTATCTATCTATCTATCTATCTATCTATCTATCTTCTAGGTTTGTAGCTGGAAGGTGCTACGGGACCCTGGGCTAAGTTTGGAGACAGAGATCTGGTCACCTCTGTGGCATGCACCACCATCTATCTATCTATTTATCTATCTATCTACCTATCTATCTATCTATCTATCTATCTATCTATCTATCTATCTATCAGTTTATTTATTTAAACCTTCATATCCCATCTTTCCTTGTGATTCAAGGCAGCTTATAATAACAGTTACTCCATTGGTCCACCATCTCTGTGTTTGTGGCACCTGCAAACTTGAGGATTTACCTCACTATGGCCCCAATCGCACGCAGAAGTTGCCGTGGGATACTCATGGATGCCGGGTGGGTTTTACGGGCGCGATCAAATGAGCACATCTGGCAAGCATCGCACACCCGTAAACAACCCGTCCCGTCCGGCCGAAGATCCGGAGTTAAAAAGTACCTGTGAAAATCCACTATGAAAAGCTTGCGACGGGCCGCAGACGGACTTCCTCCGTCTAATCGCTGCAGCGCGCTCTTCTTGCCGCGTTGAAGTGCGCTGGAAACACGCGCCGCCAGAAACAACCCCGGTCCGCCGCTGCAGCGTCGGGTCAGGTAGTGGCGGATTAAATTGCAGCGGCACAAATAGCCACACACACACACACACACCGGCGTTATCTGGCCCTATATCCTCTTTTGCCCACTGTATTCTAGTCCGAGGGCTACATTTTTAGCAAGTATTTTATCTGGTCTTAGTGCTTACTCAGTTGAGGATAAAATTTCATTTTTATTATCTGACATTGATGCATATGTCTCTTATAAAGTTTCATTATTTGCCCTTGCTGCAAAGAATATACGTTCCAAGGTGGCATCGGGAAGGGGGGGCCACTGCATTAAAATTAGTCATACTTTGTGATTGATTTCTGGCACTTTTATATATTCCGATATTAACCTACAGTTTGTTCACAATTTGTGTTTTGTAATTTTGTAACGGCCAATGGCTGGTTACAGTAAACTAAACTGAAACTGCAATAACAGTTATAGAAGCATTTCCAGTTAAGAGCAAAAATCTAATAGAAACCTTGAAGCTCTCCCCCTTAAAAGAGGCCTGCTGTTCGGCCCCCGCAAAAGTCCCGGCAGACAGGCAGGCCTTGCAGCGCACCCCCAAGATCTTGGAGGGGGTGGGGAGGCTCTCAAATGTTTGGGGAGCCCCGATGGAAAAGGCCTGGGCTCGATGGGCTACCCTGAGTGGTGGGAGAGCCAGCAGAGGGCTGCCTGGTGACCATAGTTGGCACGAGAGATGTGAAGGCCCGGGGGGGGGGGACAGAAAAATTCGGGGGGAAACCGTTTTTTCCCTGTTTTTTCCCTGAAGCCTTTTTGGATTTCTTCCGAAAAATTGGGAAAATTGAAAAAAGAAGAGAAAGGGGAGGGGAATGATTATGGAACGTTTTGTTTTAACATGATGAATAAAATATTTTAAGACAAGGTGTTCAAATATTTTCCAAATCATTTCTTTAAAAAAAATACATATGGTATCAGATTGATCTAATTTCTGTGCACTGAGGACAAGCAAGTCCTAGGTTACAAACTGAACTCTCCAATGCAAGAACAAGATGCATTTCTTCCTTTAGGAGGTGCTATTGTCACAAGAAAAGAAAAAGGTTTCAGGTTTTGTTTTTGCATGTGGGTGGGTATTCTGTTTGCAATAATTGTTCGGATGCACTGTCTTTTTAATATGCTAGTTGTGATAATTTCATGCCCAGAAAAAACGTCCATAGTCATATTTTATGTTCCTAAAGTAACAGAAGGGCTTTCAATCTGGAAAAAAAAAGAAGTGCTAAGGTAGCATTTTTTTCAATTTTTCCAAAACTTTCTGTTTTTTTTCCAGGGGAAAACTGGGTTTTTTCCCCGAGCTTCAAAATTCCTGGAAATTTTACATCTCTAGTTGGAACACGAGGACATAGAGAAGGGGACGGCCCTTCAGACGTGCGGGGTCCCACATCTTGAAGGGCTTTGGGTGAACTTGGCGGCGCGCCGGCCGTCCTCCACATCTCTCTCCCTTCTGCTCACTGTTTGGCACAAAGGCCCCTCTGCGAGCGCAGTTGAGCCGCGTTACGGGATCAGGGCCTTCCAGCGCAGAATCATCTTCTGCTTGTTGCTTCCCCATCCTAGACATGGCCCCTCACCTGGCCGCTTCAGAGCCGCTCGGACGATGGGGGGCCAGCCTGTCGCTGGGCTGGAATCAGGATGGCGAAGAGGCCCCACGGCCCGAGGAGGCAAGGCAGGGATAGAAGACGCTTTAAGCGAAATAAACCGGCTCCCTAACCCGAGTCTGTCTGTCCGTCTGCAGAACACGTCTGCTCCATCCTGGCTTCTCTCCTGCGGAACCTGAGGGGACAGCAGAGGACCCGCCTGCTCAACAAGTTTACCGAGAATGACAGCGAGAAGGTGAGGAGGGGTGTAGGCGACTGGGATCAGGGCCTGTCCTCTGGGGGAGTGTGTTGACCAGGGGCCATTTCGTAGAAAAAGAGGTGCAGGAGCTCATTAGCATAACTCATTCGCATAACTCATTTGCATATGCCACACCCCCTGACATCACCGGAAGTGTCTCGGAAGGCAACACCCATTGCTCAGGCTCCACTGGACTGTTTTGGATTGCTAGCTATGGGGGGAGAGATGCACAGATCTACCCTAGCAGAGGAGGGAGAGCTTGTACCTGAATAAAACTTGGTGTTAAAGGTCCCACTGGACTGTTTTGGATTGCTAGCTATTGGGGGGGGGAACGTGCAGATTTGTCCTCGCAGAGGAAGGAGAGCTTGTACCTGAATAAAACCTGGTATTAAAGGTGTCACTGGACTGTTTTGGATTGCTAGCTATGGGGGGAACGTGGATGTGCAGATCTGCCCTAGCAGAGGAGGGAGAGCTTGTACCTGAATAAAACTTGGTCTTAAAGGTGCCACTGGACTGTTTTGGATTGCTAGTTATGGGGGGGGGGACGTGCAGATCTGTCCTCACAGAGGAGGGAGAGCTTGTACCTGAATAAAACTTGGTCTTAAAGGTGCCACTGGACTATTTTGGATTGCTAGCTGGGAGGGGGAACATGCAGATCTGCCCTCGCAGAGGAGAGAGAGCTTGTGCCTGAATAAAACTTGGTCTTAAAGGTGCCACTGGACTTTTTTGGACCAGGGGGCCGGGGGGGGCGGTGCTCTGCAGCCTACCTGGCTGCTTCTTGCTCTGACTGAGGGCTGCTGGGAGCAGGGGGTGGGGCTTGTTGCATGTGCCCGCCCCCTGGGCTCTTTACTGCCGGAGCTCCGCTGTATCACTTGTATTCTGGTGTGACAGTTAGAGTTTCGGACTTAAACCTGGGATAACAGGGTTCGAATCTCTCACTTAACTGGGAAGCCCAACAGGTGTCCATGAGCCCATCACAGTCTCTCCACCGAACTTCCTTCACAAGGCAGTTGTGAAGGGGGGGGGGGAAACGATGCGAAAAGCCACTTTGATTCCCCGATCAGGAAGAGAGGTGGGATACAGTTGTGTTTTTTTTAAAGAGGCTGTATCCATTCTGCCAGATTGACCTAGCAGAGTGTTGTCCCTGGTGGACTAAAAGCAAACACTCGTAGGCTAATGATATGCAGAAATCAAAGAGGGTCAGGGCGTGGCTCGGGGCCAATCGGGAGTCAGATAAGAACAGAAGAGGAGCCAGTGTTGGATCAGGCCAGTGGCCCATCTAGTCCAACACTCTGGGTCACACAGTGGCCAGAAATACCAGGTGCCATCAGGAGGTCCACCAGTGGGGCCAGGACACCAGAAGACCCTCCCACTGTTGCCCCCCCCAAGCATCAAGAAGACAGAGCATCCCTTGCCCCAGCCCAAGAGTTCCTCTCTATACCTTCTGGCTAAGAGCCACTGATGGACCTCTGCTCCATATGTTTATCCAGTTCCCTTTTATAAGAACATAAGAGAACCCATGTTGGATCAGGCCAATGGCCCCTCCAGTCCAACACTCTCTGTCACACAGTGGCCAAAAACACCAGGTGCCATCAGGAGGTCCCACCAGTGGGGCCAGGACACGACAAGCCCTCCCACTGTTGCCCCCCCCCAAGCACCAAGAAGACAGAGCATCGCTTGCCCCAGCCTGAGAGCCCCTATCTATACCTTGTGGCTAAGAGCCACTGATGGACCTCTGCTCCATGTGTTTATCCTGTTCCCTCTTGAAGCCGTCCATGCTTGTAGCCACCACCACCTCCTATGGCAGTGAATTCCATGTGTTCATCACTCTTTGGGTGAAACAGGACTTCCTTTTATCCGTTCTAACCCGACCGCTCAGCAGTTTCATGGAGTGCCCACAAGTTCTTCTATTGTGAGAAAGGGAGAAAAGTACCTCTCTACCTGCTCTATCCCACGCATAATCGTATAAACCTCGATCACGTCACCCCTCATTCGCCGTTTCTGCAAGCTAAAGAGCCATGAGTGCTTTAACCTTTCTTCATAGGGAAAGTGCTCCAACCCTTTGATCATCCTAGTTGCCCTTTTCTGCACTTTTTCCAATGCTATAATATCCTCTTTGAGGTGTGGTGACCAGAACTGTACACAGTACTCCAAATGAGGACGCACCATCTATTTATACAGGGGCATGATGATACTGGCTGATTTGTCACGCAAAAGCTCGCCTATAGAGTTTTCCCTCAGATGACCGTGGCCCCGCCCCCAGCGTGCCTGGCGTGGTCGCGTCACCTCCGGGTAAAGTGCACGTCGGGGTGCGGTTCCCCCCGGGGCCCGATCCAGCGGCAGCAGGGAACGGGCCCCTGGCGCGTGGGTTTCCCCGCCCCCCGGGGGGACTTGGCAAGCCTAGGTCAGTCTTGGGTTTTGACTCTGTTTCTCGAGCTGGCGTTTCAATCTGCGATTATCGGATTAAATTACGAGTGTTTCTGGTTTTGGCGCTTTTAAAAACGTTGGCTCAAAATGAGCATCTGTTTGAAAATCAATTAAAAGACCACCCAGAACCAGGCGCAGGCTGCTAGAGGGCGGCTAGACGGCAGCTTCTGCCAGTCAGCATTTCCCGTGGGACTTGGAAACGAGTCCCCTGGGGGGGATTCTGTTGGTTTTATTCGACAAAATAGAGCAATTAATGTGCTTCTCAAATGCTGGTAAGACTGCTTTTTGATTTTTCTCCCCTGAAATTCATAGATGGAGAGAGATCTGTTAGTGACGCTTAACCCTGAGACCTCACTGGAACTTCCATGTTCAGGGGCAGCCATGCTGCAGTGGCTCCAGGTTGAGCCTTCAGCCTTTATGTCTGGCATCCAGGCTTCTCAGCAGCAGACTCCTCGATCCTTGGACTGATTCGGCAGGTCTGTTCTTCTGGACTCATAAGAACATCAGAAGAGTCCTGCTGGATCAGACCACTGAGGGTCCATCTTGTCCAGCATCCTGTCTCACACAGAGGCAAACCAGTTCCTATGGAGGACCAACAACAGGGCAGAGAGGCCGAGGCCTTCCCTTGACAAGGACATCAGAAAGGCTCTGCTGGATCAGACCAGTGAGGGTCCATCTAGTCTAGCATCCTGTCTCCCACAGCGGCCAACCAGTTCCTCTGGAGGGCCAACAACAGGGCATAGTGGCCGAGGCCTTCATAACAGCATCAGAAGAGCCCTGCTGGATCAGACCAGTGGTCCATGTAGCCCAGCATCAGAAAAGCCCTGCTAGTGAAGGGAAGGGCTGCCAACAGCTATTAGCCCCCAGACTTGGACTTAAGAACATCAGAAGAGCCCTGCTGGATCAGACCAGTGAGGGTCCATCTAGTCCATCATTCTGTCTCACACAGAGGCCAGCCAGTTCCTCTGGAGGGCCAACAACAGGGCAGAGAGGCCGAGGCCTTCCCTTGATAAGGGCACCAGAAGAGCCCTGCTGGATCAGACCAGTGAGAGTCCAACTAGTCCACCATCCCGTCTCACACAGTGGCCAACCAGTTCCTCTGGAGGGCCAACAACAGGGCAGGGAGACCAAGGCCTTCCCTTGATAAGAACATCAGAAGAGCCCTGCTGGATCAGACCAGTGAGAGTCCACCTAGTCCAGCCTCCTGTCTCACACAGGGGCCAGCCAGTTCCTCTTAAGGGCCAACAACAGGGCAGAGGGGCAGAGGCTTCTCTTATGTACTCATATGAACTCTCAGGCTGGGGCAAGTGATGCTCTGTATTCTTGCTGCCGGGGAGGGGGGGGCAACAGTTGGAGGGCTCCTAGTGTCCTGGCCCCACTGCTGGACCTCCTGATGGCCCCTGGTATTTTTGGCCACTGTGTGACAGAGTGTTGGACTGGATGGGCCTTTGGCCGGATCCAACATTGGCTTCTCTTATGTTCTTATATAAGGTCCCTGGTTCAGTCCCCAGTATCTCTACTTGAAAAGACCAGATCGTAGGTGACGTGAAAGCCCTCTGCTGCCTGAGACCCTGGAGAGCCACTTCCAGTCTCAGTAGACAACACTGACCTTGATGGACCAAGGATGTATTTGGGGAAGGGCTGTGGCTCAGTGGTAGAGCCTCTGCCTGCCATGCAGAAGGTCCCAGGTTCCATCCCTGGCAGCATCTCCAGTTAAAAAGACCATTCAGGAGGCGTTGTGAAAGATCTATGCCCGGGACCCCGGAGAACCTCTGCCAGTCTGAGTAGACAAGACTGAGCTTGATGGATCTGAGGGTCTGATTCAGCGTGAGGCAGCTTCCTTCGTGCCTCCTGTCCCCCACCCCACATGCTGGTTTTCCAAGCCAAAAGGGCCTTGTCATGATCTGGGCTGTGCCACCAGAGGCCTACTAGGCCCAGAGATCCTGGCTAGCAGTAGGGGATCCTGGGCCTACAACTCCCAGAAGCCCCTGAGAGGTTTTGGAGCCAAAATTGACCAATAGGAAAATAGGAGGGCTGGGAATAAAAGATCTGGTGCAGCAGGAAGAGCTGTTCTTTCTTCCAGAGGGCAGAGCCAGAAGGAAGGCTGCTGCAGGGGAAAAACCCTCATCCTGAGGGAGGGGTGAGTAGTGTAAGGCCACTTGAGATAGTGAGCTAGGGACAGTGTATGTTTAGACGCGTTAGGGCATTTGATTTCTTTTCACCCACTTACTGTTATTCTACACCTTGTTGTTTGACCTCCTATAAAATAAACCTTTTCCTTGTTTTACTCTGCCTGGTCCTCACGCCCGTTATTCGGCCAAAAGGGAGGTCAGAAGGTCTTGGGAGGGTGCTCTGGGCCTTCTCAAGGGATCCTAAATCCAGAGTGGTGGCAGCGTCAGGTGACACCCCCCCACACACCTGAGCCGTGACAGGCCACATTTTCAAGCTGGAATACTGCCTCCTGGGTGTCGCTGCAGGGAAAGCGAGACAAATCGGGGCGGGGTTGTGTTGTTTGGCTTGATTCTGCACGTGGAGCATTGTCCAGGCACGGTCGCCGCCCCATCCCGTTGCTGTACCTTCCCGCCGCCTGGAAGCCCGGCTTGTTGCAAACTGCACCGCATGCTGGTTTGTGGGCCGTTTGCCTGGGTCTTTAAGGGGCAGTGGCATGTCGTTTCTCCCATCCCTTTTTCTCTCTCGTCTGCTTTTCCCCTGCAGGTCGATCGACTTATGGAACTGTATTTCAAGTACCTGGACGCGATGCAGGTCGCCGATAAGAAGATAGAAGGCGAAAAGCACGTAAGTGAACGTGTTCCCATCCCGCCCACCACCACCTCGGGTCTTCAGCCTTCCCCTTTCTCGTTGTGCTTTATTTGGGGAGGGGGGCTTCTTCCACCATCCCGGCGGGTGTCCATGCCTCCCGCTGCACTGCTGGGAAGCATCAGCTCTTCACAGGGGTTGCCCCAGAAGGATTGTGGGCCAGTCCCTTCCGCGCTGGGCACTGCATTGGGCAAGCCCTCCCAGGAGTCTGCAGGGAACGGTCTTTGTGGAGACTGTGGTCGAGCCACGGCTGACTTACGGCGGCCCTGTGGGGTTTTCAAGGCGAGAGACTTTCAGAGGTGGCTCTGCCCTTACCTGCCTCTCCGTAGCCACTGGGGACTCCCATCCAAGGAGCGATCACTGCCGACCAATGCTCCCTCTAAGCTGAGTGAGTGTGAGCCAGCTCACAGTTTTTTAGCCTCCGGCTCACATGTTTTTGCCTTCGCTCGGGAAA
>NW_015160875.1:184192-206646 GCF_001447785.1 Gekko japonicus
AGAGTGCTCCAGAGCAAGCTGATTTATGCAGCAGCCCAATCTCACTCGCTCACAACTTTAATGCCAGCAGCTCACAAAGGAGAATTTTGGCTCCCAGCTTAGAGGGAGCATTGCTGCCAACCAATGCTCCCTCTAAGCTGAGGAGTCCTGTGAGCAAAAATCCCGCTTTGTGAGCTCCTGGCATTAAAGCGGTGAGCGAGCGCATTTGGCTCCTGCATGAATTTAGTTTGCCCTGGAGTCCTCCTTCCCGAGCTGAGACTAAAAGGTGCGAGCCTGAGGCCAAAAAACTGTGAGCTGGCTCACACTCACTCAGCTCAGAGGGAACACTGCTGCCGACCCTGCTCGGCTTCGGAGATCTGGCAAGATCAGTCTGGTTGGCCATCGCCTGTCTCTTCATAGTAAGCCTGGACTTCCGTGGTGGTGGAAGTACCAACCACTGCCGACCCTGCTTCGCTGCCGAGATCCGATGAGACTAAGATGATACTGTGAGCCTCGAAAGGCCTTACGATCTGCTAACCAGCATCTCCTGGTGGTTCCTGGCCCCAGGGATGTCCAACTTGTCTCAACAAGGGCCAGGGCTTTTTTGGCCCTGGCCCCTACCTGGTGGATGAGCTCCCATTAGAAATCAGGGCCCTGAGGGACCTATTACAGTTCCACGGGGGCCTGCAAGACAGAGCTTTTCCACCAGGCTTTCAGTTGAGGCAGCAGGTGCCCACCTGTTATCGGCCTCCCCACCAGTGACCTCAGATCCGAATGGCCACCTGGGAACAAACTGCTTCTTGTTGAAACCTTTTGAGGCATCGGTCTTTTATTGATTACTGTTTTTAGATAGGTTTTTAGATATATTTTAACTGTTGATTTGTTGTACTGTGAATTTTATGATGGAACCTGCTCTGAGCCTGCTTGTGGGGAGATAGATAGATAAATAAATAAATATAATGTTAAAAAACCTATAGTGATAAGAAGTGTTGGGAATAAGGCCTTTGTCATTGGCATGCCATATATCCTGTAATATAATAGACTTTCACCAAATTTCTGTGGCACTCCACATCAGCTGCTGCTTTTGAAGAGTGTCCAGAAACTTTACTTGGTCCTGAATATTAGCACAACCCAATGCAGAAGAGTATATACCAATCTGGGCCAACTGCATTAAGCCTAGGGCCTGCGAGACGGAGCTCTTCCGCCAGGCTTTTTGGCTGAGGCAGCGGACGTCCCCTGTCTATCGGGCCTCCCCTTCAGCAGGTCAGATCTGTGTCGCCATCTGGGAAGCCCGGTCTGAAACAGACCTCGTCTGTTGAGTCTTTCATGAGAAACGCAGGAGTATTATTGTATTTTTTCCGGATGTATTTTAATTGTTCGTGTATTATATTTGACGGAACCCACCCCGAGCCTGCTATGCGAGGAGGGCAGGATACAAATCTAATAAAATAAAAGTCACCTGGACCATCCAAGGCAGATGAACAGAGGTGGTTTTTGCCCTCGCATGCCTCTGCATAGCAACCCTGGACTTCCTTGGTGGTCTCCCATCCATTTACTAACCGGGGCCGACCTTGCTTAGCTTCTGAGATCTGATGGGACTGGGCTAGCCTGGGCCACCCGGGTCAGGGCTGCGGTGAATGGGGAAGCCCCAGGAGAGGCTGAAGTCCTTCGGACTTAGACGGGGGCAAGCCCGGAGGCCCACAAAGGCAGTCTTGGTGGGTCATCTCGGTCTCCTTTCAGGAAGCAAAGGGAACTCGGAGCATCTTGAGCTCTGCTGTAAACCAGAGCCAGTTTGGTGTCGTGGTTAAGTGTGGGGACCAGTGTTCCCTCTCAGCTGAGTGAGTGTGAGCCGGCTCACGGGTTCTTAGCCTCCAGCTCACAGATTTTTGTCTGAGCTCAGGAAGGAGGAAACGAATTCATGCAGCAGCCAAATCACCTGCTCCCAACTTTAATGCCAGTGGCTCACAAAGGAGAATTTTTGCTCAAGACTCCACAGTTTAAAGGGGACATTGGACGGACTCTAATCTGGGAGAGCCGGGTTTGATTCCCCACTCCTCCTCCACTCACACCTGGCTGGATGACCTTGGGCAAGCCGTAGTTCTGACAACAGCTGTGCTTGAAAAAAGAGCAGTTTCTGTCAAGAGCTCTCTCAGCCCCGCCTACCTCATAGGGCAGTGATGGCGAACCTTTTAGAGACCGAGTGCCCAAGCTGCGACTCAAAACCCACTTATTGATCGCAAAGTGCCAACACGGCAATTTAAACTGAATACTGAGGTTTTACTTTAGAAAAAACAACTCATACATTAACTTAAGATGATCCAAACAAAGCAAGGAAAGCAATCCCAAATGCTTTCATTTACTTAAAATTATTTGGCAGAGAATTCGACACTTTAATGACAGTCTGGGCCTGGCTGGGGCGATGGCACGCATGCCCACTGAGAGGGCTCTGAGTGCCACCTCTAGCACCCGTGCCCTAGGTTCGCCACCACTGTCATAGGGGGTCTGTTGTGGGGAGGGGAAGGGAAAGGAGTTTATAAGTTGCTCTGAGACTCTGAGTGAAGGGCAAGGGGAATAAATCCAATCTCCTCCTCCTCCTCTTCTTCTTCTTCTTCTTCTTCTTCTTCTTCTTCTTCTTCTTCTTCTTCTTCTTCTTCTTCTTCTTCTTCTACAGAAACTTTCCGAGTGTTGGCTCGTGAAGGGAACGCCCCATCCTCTTTCCAGCTCTTTCCACCCTTCCTTCCTCCAGGGGGGAAAGGGCAGAGCCCCGTGGCTCTTAACTCCCTCTGAAACGGGGCGTAATTACCGGGCGCTTGGCAGTCCTCCCCTCCAAACGGGAGGCAGAGGCCGGAGACAGCTTAATGCGTTTTGTTCTGAGTTCTCTGAGAAAATTATGCTCAGCAGGTTTATTCAATAAAATGTTCTCACCGGATACTTTGCGCCATAACGACTTACAAATTAGATGCTAATTGTGCCACAGCGAAGTCGTTCCATCCTTGAAAAGGAGAAATGGGACTCTTGGAAGTGAAGCGGCGCCCGCAGGTTTTGATAGCTTAAATGGTGTCTGAGTGCGGCCGCAAATGGCTTCGATTGCATGGGATTGTACGGAGGGCGGGAGCGAAGGCACAGAAGTGAAGCACCCCGTGCTTTTCGCCGCGGGAGACGTCGCTTGACAGGCCGGCTGAACTTCCTCAGCCCCCGGATCCTTCTGCTTCGGGACTCAGAACTTCCTCGGCGTGGGCTTAAAGGCAAAGGAGGCTGGACTAGAAGGGCCACTGGTCTGATCCAGCAGGGCTCTTCTGATGTTCTTAGCAAGGCCTCGGCCTCTCTGCCCTGTTGTTGGCCATCCAGAGGAACCGGTTGGCCCCCGTGTGAGACAGGATGCTGGACTAGAGGGACCCTCACTGGTCTGACCCAGCAGGGCTCTTCTGATGCTCTTATGAAGGCCTCGGCCTCTCTACCCTGTTGTTGGTCCTCCAGAGGAACTGTCTGGCCCCTGTGTGAGACGGGATGCTGGACTAGGTGGACCCTCACTGGTCTGACCCAGCAGGGCTCTTCTGTGGTTCTTATCAGGGGAAGGCCTCAGCCCCTCTGCCCTGTTGTTGGCCCTTAAGAGGAACTGGCTGGCCCCTGTGTGAGACAGGAGGCTGGACTAGGTGGACCCTCACTGGTCTGATACAGCAGGGCTCTTCTGTGGTTCAGAGGTGGTCCTTGTGACAGACAGGCAGCACGGCTCCTGAGGCTGTCCCCAGAGTAAGTGTCTTGTCTGTCAGACACAATCCTCTAGCAAACGATGAAGTCCTGGCCACGAAGGCTGTGTGAGCCCCCCAGATGTTGTGAATTATAGACCCGGGCTGCTGCCGTGGCAGAGGTGCCGTGAGCACCCAGTCTGCGTGGGCGGAGGTGGCGACAGTGGGGTTTTGGCTACCGCCCCACCTCAGTCCTGTCCTGCAGAAGTCCTGCCTGCAGCTAAGCTAGGTATCGGTCCTGGGTGTGCATGCAACCATTTGCAAGGCGGGAGCAGAACCTCCTGCCTTGGGGCCGAGAGAGACCTTTCGCAGCCCTGCTTCAGGGGGAAGGCTCTGAGGTGCTTTCTTTGAAACCCAGCGGCCTCCCTTGGGGAGCAGACTGTTGCCCTGGAGAAGATGCACGGGAGCATCTCGCGGCACCAGTACTGGAGGGGGAGTAGTGTATGCGAAAGAGATCTTGGGGTAAGGGTGGACTGTAACCTGAATATGAGCAGTCAGTGTGATGCGGTGGCAAAAAAAGGCAAATTCAGTCTTGTTGTTGTTCAGTCGCACAGTCGAGTCCGACTCTTCGCGACCCCATGGATCATCTCCCGCCAGGCCCTCCTGTCTTCCGCCGTCCTCTGAAGTTGGCTCAATTTCATGTTCGTTGCATCGATGACACTGTCTAACCATCTCATCCTTTGCCGTCCCCGTCTTCTTTGACCTTCAATCTTTCCCAGCATCAGGGTCTTCTCCAGGGAGTGCTCCCTTCTCATTGGGTGGCCAAAGTATTTGAGCTTCAGCTTCAGTATCTGGCCTTCCAGGGAACAGTCAGGGTTGATTTCTTTTAGGATTGACTGATTTGATCTTCTTGCAGTCCAAGGGACTCTCAAGAGTCTTCTCCAGCACCATAGTTCAAAAGAATCTATTCTTCGGCGCTCGGCCTTCCTTATAGTCCAACTCTCGCAACCATACATGACTAC
Source organism: Gekko japonicus (assembly GCF_001447785.1). Lineage (NCBI taxonomy): Eukaryota > Metazoa > Chordata > Lepidosauria > Squamata > Gekkonidae > Gekko > Gekko japonicus. The sequence goes on from NW_015160875.1 coordinate 188,880, forward strand.
TGGGAATACCATTGCTTTGACCATGCGGACTTTTGTTGGCAGGGTGATGTCTCTACTTTTTATCATGCTGTTTAGGTTCGCCATCGCTTTCCTCCCAAGGAGCAGGCGTCTTTTAATTTCATGACTGCTGTCACAGTCTGCGGTGATCTGGGATCCCAGGAACGTGAAGTCTGTCACTACTTCCACGACTTCCCCTTCTATTTGCCAAGGAGTGATGGGGCCGGATGCCATGATCTTAGTTTTTTTGATGTTGAGCTTCAAGCCCACTTTTGCGCTCTCCTCTTTTACCCTGAGCAAGAGGCTCTTTAGGTCCTCTTCACTTTCTGCCATTAGAGTGGTATCGTCTGCATATCTGAGGTTGTTGATCTTTTCCCCAGCAATCTTAATTCCCGCTTGTGATTCATCCAGGCCAGCATTTCGCATGATGTACTCTGCATATATATTAAATAAGCAAGGTGACAATATACATCCTTGTCGTACTCCTTTTCCTATGCTGAACCAATCAGTTGTTCCATATCCGGTTCTAACTGTCGCTTCTTGGCCCTTATACAGGTTTCTCAAGAGACATGTGAGGTGGTCTGGTACTCCCATCTCTTTAAGGACCTGCCATAGTTTGTTGTGATCCACACAGTCAAAAGCTTTAGCATAGTCAATGAAGCAGAAGTAGATATTTTTCTGGTACTCTCTTGCTTTCTCCATAATCCAGCGAATGTTGGCAATTTGATCTCTAGTTCCTCTACCTCTTCGAAACCCAGCTTGTACTTCTGGTAGTTCTCTATCCACGTACTGTTGAAGCCTAGCTTGTAGGATCTTGAGCATGACCTTGCTAGCGTGTGATATGAGTGCAATTGTGCGATAGTTTGAACATTCCTTGGCATTGCCCTTCTTTGGGATTGGAATGTATACTGACCTTTTCCAATCCTGTGGCCACTGTTGCGTTTTCCAAATTTGCTGGCAAATGGAGTGCAGCACTTTAACAGCATCATCTTCTAAGACTTTGAATAGCTCAGCTGGAATACCATCACCTCCACTAGCTTTGTTGTTAGCAATGCTTTCTAAGGCCCATTTAACTTCACATTCCAGGATGTCTGGCTCGAGGTCAGTGATTATACCGTCGTGGTTGTCAAGGACATCGAGGTCTTTCTTGTATAGTTCTTCTGTGTATTCTTGCCATCTTTTCCTAATCTCTTCTGCTTCTGTTAGGTCCCTACCGTTTTTGTCCTTTATCATGGCCAGCTTTGCATGGAACGCTCCCTTGATTTCTCCAACTTTCTTGAAGAGATCTCTAGTCCTTCCCATTCTATTGTTTTCTTCTATTACTTTGCACTGTTCATTCAGGAAGGCCTCCTTATCTCTCCTTGCTGTTCTCTGGAAATCTGCGTTCAGTTGGGTAAATCTTTCCTTTTCGCCTTTGCCTTTCGCTTTCCTTCTTTCCTCTGCTATTTGTAAAGCCTCATCAGAAAGCCACTTTGCTTTCTTACATTTCTTTTTCTTTGGGATGGTGGTGATTGCTGCCTCCTGTACGATGTCACGAACCTCTGTCCATAGTTCTTCAGGCACTCTATCTATCAAATCCAGACCCTTGAATCTATTCTTCACCTCTACTGTATATTCATCAGGGATGCGATCTAGGTCAAACCTGAATGGCCTCGTGGTTTTCCCGATTTTCTTCAGTTTAAGTCTGAATTTTGCAATGAGTAGCTCATGATCTGAACCACAGTCAGCTCCAGGTCTTGTTTTTACTGACTGGATAGAGCTTCTCCATCTTTGACTGCAAATTATATAGTCAATCTGATTTCGGTGTTGCCCATCTGGTGATGTCCATGTGTAGAGTCGCCTCTTAGGTTGTTGGAAAAGGGTGTTCGCTATGACCAGTGTGTTCTCTTGACAAAACTCTGTTAACCTTTGCCCTGCTTCATTTTGCTTTCCAAGGCCAAACTTGTCTGTTATTCCAGTTACCTTTTGACTTCCTACTTTAGCATTCCAGTCCCCTATGATGATGAGGACATCATTTTTTGGTGTTAGTTCTAGGAGGTGTTGTAGGTCTTCATAGAACCGGTCCACTTCAGCCTCTTCTGCATCAGTGGTTGGGGCATACACTTGAATTACTGTGATGTTGAATGGTTTGCCTTGGAATCGGACAGAAATCATTCTGTCATTTTTGAGATTGTATCCCAGTACTGCCTTTTGCACTCTCTTGTTGACTATAAAGGCCACACCATTTTTTCTACGAGATTCCTGGCCACAGTAGTAGATATAATGGTCTTCTGAGTTAAATTCGCCCATTCCTGTCCACTTTAGTTCACTGATTCCTAGGATATCGATGTTCAGTCTTGCCATCTCATTTTTGACCACGTCAAGCTTACCTTGATTCATAGATCTTACATTCCAGGTTCCTATGTAGTATTGTTCTTTGCAGCATTGGACTTTCCTTTCACCATCAGACACATCCACAACTGAGCGTCCTTTCGGCTTTGGCCCAGCCGCTTCACTCTTTCTGGGGTTACTTGTACTTGTCCTCTGCTCTTCCTCAGTAGCATATTGGACACCTTCCGACCTGAGGGGCTCATCTTCCGGCGTCATATCTTTTAGCCTTTTGATACTGTCCATGGGGTTTTCTTGGCAAAAATACTGGAGTGGGTTGCCATTTCCTTCTCCAGGTGGATCACGCTTGGTCTGAGTTCTCTGCTGTGGCCTGTCCGTCTTGGGTGGCCCTTCACGGCATAGCCCACAGCTTCATTGAACTGCACAAGCCCCCTCGCCACGACAAGGCAGTGATCCATGAGGGGGAAAATTGGCCATAATGAGTACCAAATAACCAAAAGGTTAGATTTATGTTTTAGTCAGAGTCTTGATGTAGAAATCTGAAAACTTACACTACACAGGAACAGGTATATCCTTAAGCCAAATAGATATTTACCAGCTAGCAAATATGAGTTGTAATTGTCTGCATATGCACCCACGTTTTGCAACTGGGGAATGTTACTGTTTTAGTTATGAATATTGCTGAAGTCTGAGTTCTATCTTCCAGCTACTTACAACTTATTTACCTAGTATTGTTCAATGCTCCACAGCAAATCAAAGCAACAGGTGGAGAACTGTCTGTTTCTATTCTTCTAGTCTTTGAACCTTTGTGGTATGGATTATGTTAGATATTTATAAAATGTCACAGCATTCTGTAGGAGGCATTGCCCCCCCCCCCCACCCTTCAGGCTTTGCCCCCCATAATGCAGGAGAAGCGGCTTGAACGAGACAGTCTTGTACAATCAAAACAGCATGCTTTGTGGAAAATAAAAACATGATTAGATGACCGCTGTGTGTCTATTTTGCTTCTTTAAGAGCTACCAACATTTCACTGTGGGGAAGAGTAGTGGATGTGACGTGGTTTAGGTCAAATATAGTTCACATTCCACTGTTAGGTCAGTGTTGCTTTTTTAATATGTCTGTATCCTGTTTGTGGTTTTGTTTTCTTTTTTAAAAAATGTATTATGTTGGTCCAATTCCCCTTCTCCATTCCTCCCTCCAAGCATACTGTTACACTTCTTGTTCTTTCTCATAAAAAGTTCATTTCATAAAGGCTTACTCATGCAGTCTTCTTTGGAAGTCATTTCATTAATTTCTTGAAGAACATGCATTTGTTGTTCAGTCGCATACATGCATGCAAACTTCTCCCACTCCCGAGAAGTTTAAATTGTTGAGATGACTTCATTCTGAGACACAGTGGCTAAGATTTAAAAAAAAAAAAAAAAAAACTTGAACCCACTGTTGCAGTATCTGAATAGACTGTCCAGTGAGGAAAACTGCAACCTACTGTAGATGGCTTTATTACAGAGGGCAGTTAGTTGTTAAATAACAAATAATGGCAGTGCCTTGTTTTTGCTGTCAATGTCAGTGTTAAGATTCTCAACTTTCATGTGAAAAAACCAAGGTTCTTGCCCATATGGTTGAAAAAGAAGCATAGAAATGTGTTAGAAGTGTCTGCTGAGGGCTCAGAGAGCTGGGTAGGGTTTTCAGCTGTTGTAGGGTATGCCTTTGATTCCTTGTTCTTCAGTCCCTGACTTTGTTCAGTTTCCAATACTCTTGCAGTTGTGTCCCAGAAAATGAGAGGGGTATTATAAAAAACACCAAAAATAATTAAGCTACCAAAAGTGGTCGATTTCTTTGGGGGTGTGTGTTAAGTTTAATCACGTTGCTTCCAACTTATGCCGACCCTATGGATTAATGTTCTCCAAGACATCCTGTCATTATCAGACTTGCTCAGGTCTTGCAAACTGAGGGCTGTGGCTTCCATTACAGAGTCAATCAATCTATCTCATGTTGGTTCTTCCTGCTGCCTTCAACTCTTCCTGGTATTATTGTTTTCTTATTTCATTATTGAATTCAGACTTGATATGATCTAGAACCCCCTTATTTGTCTTTTTAGTGATCCACGGTATCTGTAAAATTCTCCTACAGCACCATATTTTTAAATGAATCAACTTTCTTCCTGCCAGCTTTCTTCATTGTCCAACTTTCACACCCGAACACAGTAGTGAGGAATACTATGGCATGAATTGACTTGATCTTGGTCACCAGCGACACATCCCGACCCTTAAGGATCTTTTCTAGCTCCTTCATGGCTGCCCTTCCCAGTCTCCATCTCTTTCTAATTTCTAGGTTGCAGTCTCCCTTTTGGTTGAGGATTGAGCCAAGGTATTTTCTGCCAGTGTGATGTCATCTGCATATCTCATATTGTTAATGTTCCTTCCACCAATTTTTACTCCGCGTTTATATGAATCTAATCCAGCTTTCTTTATAAAATATTTTGCATATAGATCGAAGCAGCCCTGTAGCTAAGGAGTTTTTGGGGAGGGGGCCGGAGGGGTTACAGCCCAGGGCATCACGGTATCCACCGAGGCAGGGGTCGGCAGCCATGCGGGGTGGCGGAGAAGCAGAACGGCTCCGGCGATGGGGCAGAGAAGACGCCTCCTTCGCAAGGTCCATCGGCGATCACGACGAAGCAGGACGGCGAGAGAGAGTGGGACAGGATGGCTCTGGGCTCCTCGCTGGGCTCACTCCAGCCTAGGTGATAGCGTTGCTTCTGCCACCGCATCCAGCGCGGGGCTTGCCAGCTGGCTGGCTGCTCCTTTGGCGTGCCTGCAGGCTCCCCGGCCGCTCGCCTCCTGCCTACCCACTGTCCCTGGGTGCCCCGGGCTGCCAAGCTGTGCCCAGGCTGGCTCCCTCCATTGCAAGTGAGCAAAAGCGGGGAGGGGAGGGAAGGGAAGGGAAGGGGGAGTGAGCCAGGCTCCTCCGGACCTGGGCAAGCAGGCAGGCACGGCATGGCGGCTTCAGCAGCAGCCCCAGTCTATCTCCGAGCGGGGGCACTTGGAAGCCCTGGCTACATGGCACACGCGGCAGCTACAGGGCTTGGACAGGGCCCCTCCTCATGCACAGGTGCGCTGCTGCCCTCTTCTTGCTGGCTGTTGGACTGAGGGCAGCGATGGGGGGAAGGGAGGGGGAGCCGAGGAATGGAGAGGGGCCCGTAAAAACTGTGGGGGCTGGGCCCCGTGGTAACTACGGGCTTGGATCAGAGATAGGGAGATTAAATACAAACTATGGGGAGGGAGATTGAAATGGCCACAGTTAAGGTATGTGAGGATGGTTGTCATTTGGAGGAGGGCCAGGAGCTGTTCCAGTAGGCAGCAGAGGAGAGGACCCGAAGCAACAGGTTTAAATTACACGCAGGAAGGTATCGGCTGGATGTTAGGAGAAACTTTTTCACGGTCAGAGTGGTTCAGAGGTGGAATCAGCTGCTGAGGGAGGTGGTGGGCTCCCCTTCACTGGCAGCTACCAAGAAGAGGCTGGGCGGATATCCGTCAGGGATGCTCTAGGCGGGTCCTGCACTGGGCAGGGGGTTGGACTAGATGGTCCGTAGGGCCCCTTCCAGCTCTATGGTCTTTAGATAGACGAGCACAAGCCCTTGGCCGGGAACCGGGGTGGAGTCTGGCATGTGACTTCTGGGGGCAGGAAGCACCTCTTTCCTCCCCCCCCCCCACTTGCCATTTCTCACCTGTGGCCTCGTTAGCGTGAGAGGAGAGCTGGCCTGACCCTCACCAAGCCCACCTTCTCGCTGTCGTCCCCCATCAGCACGGGGGCCTCTCGCGGCAGATCAGGCCGGGCACGCTGAGACCTCGCTGGGAGGTTGGCATCTGGACGGCTGGGGGTGGTGGTGGGAGGGGAAGCAAGGAGGCCGTTTGGCGTTGGGGCTGGAACATCTGGGAGGGGGTGCAGAGGTGGCTAACGAGGCTCCACGTGGCACCGTGGCGGTGGCACATGCTGGCTTCCCGCACCCCTCCTCTTTAATTTCCTGGCACGCGCCGGTCTCGTCTCGCTTTCAGCGCTCCAGAGGGAAGGCTCCCGCTCAGCCCGCCTGCCTGTGCCTCTCGGGCAGCCCGCGGAGTCTGCCTCCCGAATCGGCCCCCTTCCCCGGGACGGCAGGTGTCGCCCGTCTGGCTCTTCAGATGTCAGCCAGAGCCGGTGGCGCCGACAGCTCACAAGGTCTTGCCACTCATTTTAAAAATTTCAGGAGCTGTCAAGGCAAATGGGCAGGAACCGTGGGGAGTGATGGAGCTCCTGCCAGGGCTCGTGAGTGTCAGCGGAATCCCTGCTCTCCCCCGCAGAGTTTGGGGAGGGGGGAGACTAGAGGGCCCCGGTGCCTTCTCCGGGAAGCCCCTGCCATGGCCAGGCTAGTGAGTGACTGCGGGATCTCTGATGGATATGAGGCTGGGTAGGAGAGTGGGAAACACAATCCAGAAACCAGAACACAAATAGAGCCCTGCTGGATCAGACCAGTGAAGGTCCACCTCGTCCAGCCTCCTGTCTCACACAGTGGCCAGCCAGTTCCTCTGGAGGGCCAACAACAGGGCAGGGAGGCTGAGGCCTTCATAAGAACATCAGAACAGCCCTGCTGGATCAGACCAGTAGTCCATCTAGTCCAGCCTCCTGTCTCACACAGTGGCCAGCCAGCTCCTCTGGAGGGCCAACAACAGGGCAGAGAGGTCGAGGCCTTCATTTTTTATTTTTATACTTTTTTACAATGCACAAAACACGGTAAACATAACCAGGAAAAATAAGGAGGTATAGATTACAACAAGATAAGAACATCAGAAGAGCCCTGCTGGATCAGACCAGTGAGGGTCCACCTAGTCCAGCCTCCTGTCTCACACAGTGGCCAGCCAGTTCCTCTGGAGGGCCAACAACAGGGCATAGAGGCTGAGGCCTTCATAAGAACATCAGAAGAGCCCTGCTGGATCACACCAGGGGTCCATGTAGTCCAGTATCCTGTCTCACACAGTGGCGAACCAGTTCTTCTGGAGGGCCAGCAACAGGGCAGAGAGGCTGAGACCTTCATAAGAACCTCAGAAGAGCCCTGCTGGATCAGACTAGTGAGGGTCCATCTAGTCCATCATCCTGTCTCACACAGGGGCCAACCAGTTCCTCTGGACGGCCAACGACAGGGCATAAGGGTTTAGTGCTTTTCCCCAATGTTGCTTCCTAGCACCGATATTCAGAGATTTGCTGCCTCTGAACCAGGACTTTACTTTTCATCGCCGGTGGAAATAGCCACTGATGGACTTCTCCTCCTAGAATCCCAGAGTTGGTGGACAGGGCCCGACAGGCCATCTAGCCCCACCCCCTGCTCAACACAAGATCAGCCTAGAGCATCCCCCTGACAAGTGATTGTTCAGCTGCTGCTTGCACACTGCCAGGGAGGGGGAACTCACCATCTCCCCAGGCAGCTGAATCCAACTCTGACTGTCAAAAGGTTTTTCCTAAGATCCAGCCAGTACCTTCCTGCCCATTAGTTTGGTGTCGTGGTTAAGTGCGCAGAGGACTCTAATCTTGGAGAACCGGGTTTGATTCCCCACTCCTCCACTTGCAGCTGCTGGATGACCTTGGGCAAGCCGTAGTTCTGATAAGAGCCGTTCTTGAAAAAGAGACGTTTCTGTCAGAGCTCTCTCAGCCCCACCTACCCCTCACACTGTGTCGTGGAGAGGGGAAGGGAAGGGAAGGGAAGGGAAAGGAGTTTGTAAGCCGCTCTGAGACTCCAAGTGAAGGGCGGGGTGTAAATCCAATCTCCTCCTCCTCCTTTTTCTCCCTCCCCCCATGATGGCGAGTCCTCTCCTCTGCTGCCAAGAGGAACAGCTCCCTGCCCTCCTCTAAGTGACACAGCCTCATCTTGAATCTGTCCTCATCCCCTTTTTAAAGCCCTCTGTGCTCACGGCCACGGCTGCATCCGCTGGCAGTGAGTTCCACAGTTTAATCCCTCGCCTCGGTGTGGAAGCACTTCCTCTTGTCTCTCCTGAGACAAGTCCCAGTGGCTCGCCCAAGGGGCAGGTTCTGAGAATCCTGCATCCAGGCTAGATTCCGTCCAGAGGGCGGGGCCAGGGGGGGCAGCCAGGAGGAGTTGGGGTGCATGGTCCAAGGACCTCACCTGGTCAGGCCTCACGTGGAGTCTTGTGTCCAGTTTTGGGCACCACATTTTAGGAAGGATGCTGACAAGCTCGAGCGTGTCCAGAAAAGGGCAACCAGGATGGTGAGAGGGTTGGAATCCAAGTCTTATAGGAGGAAAGGCTGGAAGAGTTGGGTCTGTTTAGCCTGGGAAAGAGAAGGCTTAGAGGGGACAGGATTGCAGTCTTCAAGTATCTGAAGGGCTGTCAGGTAGAGCAGATCTATTCTCTCTTGCTTCGGATTGCAAGACTAGATCTAATGGGTGGAAATTGCAAGGGAGTCGATACCAGCTAAATATCAGGTGAAACTTCCTGACTGTGAGAGTGGTTGAGCAGTGGAACACAGACTGCCTCGGGAGGTGGTGGAGGCTCCTTCACTGGACGTTTCCAAGCGGAGGCTGGACGGCCCTCTCTCGGGTCTGTTGTAGGGCTCTCTTTCGGCTCTGCTCCTGCAGAGTGCAGAGGGGATTGGACTAGATGACCTGCAAGGTCCCTTCCATCTCTAACATTCTATGATTCTATGACCAGGGTGCTTGCAGCAGAGAGAAAGATGAGTAAGGGGCCCAGGAGAAGGTGGAGCTGGGAGCTGGATGCCACCGGGCCCAGGTGCTTCCCTGCTAGTGCAGCGCCCTGTCTTGGACAGCCAAAGGGACCCAGAGGTGGCGCGCCCGCCCACGCCCACCTTCTCTCCAGATTTCTGCAGAGAGTGAGATGGAAGCTGGCAGAGTGCAGCAGGTGCCCAGGGGTGTGTGTGTCTGTCTGTCTGTCTGTCTTTGGCTTGCTGGGTGGCACATTTGTGAGGCTTCTCAGGCGGGGGCAGGCTAGGGATTGGCAGTTTCGGGCTGGGGGCATGCCTGTGCTGCAGGCGAACGCCACCTCCGGAGCGTCTCTAATTGGGACTGGGCGTTTGGCCGAGGGCGCCGGGAAAAGAGCCCTGGCTCCGCTGTGGCACCGCGACCTTGCATCAAGGTTTCTCCCCCCCCCCCCCCCTCCGACACACGACCCCCCCCCCTCGTGGCGGGTACGAGTCGCTCTCTCCGGCAACGGCTCTAATGAGGAAATATTGCTCTGGCAGAGTGTGCCCACCTGCCAGGCCCGCCGTATAATAAATTACGCCAGCGGCAGGGCACCCGATGGGTTGGCAAAACAAAAATTCCAACGTGAAGACTGCAAAAAGGTCACACTTGGCGTGAGTTACTGCTGGCAGGGGGCCGGGCGGAGGCGGGCTGGAGGTGGTGAGATACAGAGACTGGCCCGTTGGGGGGGAAAGGCACGGGGGGGGGGGTTGGTGGAGCCACCAGGCCTGCAGTCGCTACAGGGCTTCAGAGCAGAAGAGCAGAGGGACGCGGGACTTGCACTTAGAGCTCCTGCTGATGTCATACATCCGAGGATCTGCTTCCTGACCCTCCTCGGGGCAACCGGAACGGGGGGGGCCAAGGCTGCGTGGGAGTTCCCTTGCCTCCTGCTGCCTGCTTCGAGTCCTGCCTGACCGTGGCTAAGCTCTGGACCGTAGGCTTGACACCCAGGGTAATGCTGGTCGCCACTTTGGGGTCAGGAAGCAATGGAACAACAGTCACTGAGGATTTGTGTGTGGGGGGGGAGATATTTGTGAATTTCCTGCATTGAGAGCCAGTTTGGTGTCGTGGTTAAGTGCACAGACTCTAATCTGGGAGCACCGGGTTTGATTCCCCCACTCCTCCACCTGCAGCTGCTGGATGACCTTGGGCAAGCCATAGTTCTGCCAAGAGGTGTTCTCTCAAGAGCAGTCCTCAAGAGAGCGCTCTCAGCCCCGCCTACCTCACAGGGTCTCTGTTGCAGGGAGGGGAAGGGAAAGGAGATTGTAAGCCACTCTCAGGGTCTCTGTTGCAGGGAGGGGAAGGGAAAGGAGTTTGTGAGGTGCTCTGAGACTCCTTTGGGTAGTGAAGGGTGGGGTATAAATCCAATCTCCTCTTCTTCTCCTTTAACCACTACACCAAACTGGCTACACCAAAGTCGACTATGACTTGACAGCCCCCCCCCCCAAAAAAAGAGGAATTGCTGAGAAAAAGTGAGTTTGTGTGTTCTTTCTCTTCGTCGTCGTTTGTTTTTTTAAAAAAAAAACTTGATTTCTAGTAAGTGTGTCCCTGGGTTTGCAAGTTCAGAAGGTGTTGTGCCCTACCCTGGCTTACTGTGGAGACAGCTGCAGGTATTCACAAGTGGGGCTTACAGTGAGGCTAGGCAGTCCTGCCAAGGACCTTGCCAGTTCTTCCGTGTGGAGCATTCTCTCGCCCCCTGCCCCCCCCCCCCAGGACATGGTGCGCCGTGGAGAGATCATCGACGATGACCTGGAAGACGAGTTCTACCTCCGCCGCCTGGACGCCGGCCTCTTTGTCCTCCAGCTCATCTGCTACATCATGGCAGAGATCTGCAGCAGCAACATCGCTCAGGTGAGGGCAGGACCCACCAGGCACTCTGGCCCTGAGCCCCCCACTGCCTGTCCCCCACCAACCCACTGCGGGGCTTTTGCGGGGCTTTAACAAGAGGCTGGGCAGATTCATGGAGGGGTGGGTCCATCGGTGGCTGCTAGTAAGTAAAGGGAATCTCCACATTCAGAGGCAGTCAACTTCTGAGTTCCGGTGCCAACCTCAGGGGAGGGCCTCGGCCTCTGAATGCCCTGTAGTTGGCCCCCCAGAGGAACTGGCTGGCCCCTGTGTGAGACAGGATGCTGGACTAGATGAACCCTTTCTCGTGGCCCTTTCTTACGTGCCACAGAAGCTCGTGGCATCAGAACCGGTATTTGGACCGGGCATCACTGTATGTCACCTTGCAGGGCCCAGTCCCCAGAGCGTGGAGATGTGTCATTTGGGGTGGTCCAAATATTGTTTTGGGGGACAGTCTGGCCCCAGTGTCTGCCTGTGTGTTTATCCTGGGGACACATAAGAACATAAGAACATAAGAGACGCCAATGTTGGATCAGGCCAAAGGCCCATCCAGTCCAACACTCTGTGTCACACAGTGGCCAGAAATACCAGTGCCATCAGGAGGTCCAGCAGTGGGGCCAGGACATTAGAAGCCCTCCCACTGTTGACCCCCCCCCCAAGCACCAAGAAGACAGAGCATCACTTGCCCCAGAGCCCCTAGCTATACCTTGTGGCTAATAGCCACTGATGGACCTCTGCTCCATATGCTTATCTAATTCCCTTTTGAAGCCGTCCATGCTTGTAGCACCCACCACTTCCTGTGGCAGTGAATTCCATGTGTTAATCACTCTTTGGGTGAAGAAGTACTTCCTTTTATCCGTTCTAACCCGACCGCTCTGCAGTTTCATGGAGTGCCCACGAGTTCTTGTATTGTGAGAAAGGGAGAAAAGTACCTCTTTCTTTACCTGCTCTTTCCCATGCATAATCTTATAAACCTCGATCATGTCACCCCTCAGTCGTCTTTTCTCCAAGCTAAAGAGCCCTAAGCGCTTTAACCTTTCCTCATAGGGAAAGTGTTCCAACCCTTTTATCATTCGAGTTGCCCTTTTCTGCACTTTTTCCAAAGCTATAATATCCTTTTTAAGGTGTGGTGCCCAGAACTGCACACAGTATTCCAAATGAGGTCTCACCATTGATTTATATAGGGGCATTATTATATTGGCTGATCTGTTTTCAATACCCTTCCTAATAATCCCCAGCATAGCATTGGCCTTCTTTATTGCAGTCACACACTGTCTCGACATTTTCAGTGAGTTATCCACTACAACTCCAAGATCTCTCTCTTGCTCAGTCTCTGCCAGTTCAGACCCCATCAATGTGTATTTATATTTAGGATTTTTGGCTCCAATGTGCATCACCTTGCACTTGGCCACATTGAACCCCATTTGCCATGTTGACGCCCACTCGCCCATCCTTGACAGATCCCCTTGGAGTGCCTCACAATCCTCACTGGTTTTCACCACCCTGAACAACTTTGTATCATCCGCAAATTTAGCCACTTCACTGCTTACTCCCATCTCCAAATCATTAATGAACAAGTTAAAAAGCAGTGGACCAAGTACTGATCCCTGCGGTACCCCACTGCTTACCACCCTCCACTGAGAAAATTGCCCACCTACACTCACTCTCTGTTTTCTATGAACTAGCCAGTTTTTGATCCATAAAAGGACTTGTCCTTCTATCCCATGATTTTTGAGCTTACTTAGGAGCCTTTGATGAGGAACTTTATCAAAAGCTTTCTGGAAGTCAAGGTAAATAATATCTATTGGATCCCCCTTGTCCACATGTTTGTTCACCCCCTCAAAGAACACTAACAGGTTAGTGAGACAAGATCTTCCCTTACAGAAACCGTGCTGAGTCTGCCTCAATAGGTTTTGTTCATCTATGTGCCTACTAATTCTTTCCTTAATAATGGTTTCCACCAATTTACCCGGTATCGACGTCAGACTGACTGGCCTGTAATTTCCCGGATCTCCTCTGGAACCCTTTTTAAAGATGGGAGTGACATTAGCTACCTTCCAATCCTCAGGAATGGAGGCAGATTTTAAGGAAAGATTACATATCTTTGTCAGGAGATCTACAAGTTCACATTTGAGTTCTTTCAGAACTCTCGGATGTATGCCATCTGGGCCTGGTGATTTTTCAGTTTTTAAGTTGTCTATCAGTTTTAGGACCTCCTCTCTCATCACCTCAATCTGACTCAGGTCTTCCAACACCCCTCCTGAAATCAGTGGTTCTGGAGTGGGCAAGCACTTCTCATCTTCCACAGTGAAGACGGAGGCAAAAAATGCATTTAGCTTCTCAGCCATTTCCCTATCATCCTTCAATACTCCTTTTACCCCTTGGTCGTCCAAGGGCCCCACTGCCTCCCTGGCTGGTTTCCTGTTTCTAATGTATTTGAAGAAAGTTTTATTGTTGGTTTTTACGTTTTTTGCTATATGCTCCTCATATTCCCTTTTTGCCTGCCTGACCTCAGACTTGCATTTTATTTGCCATAGCCTGTGTTCCGTTTTATCAGCCTCACTGTGACTAGCTTTCCACTGCTTAAAGGAATTCTTTTTACTTTTTACAGCCTCCATTACTCTGTTTGTTAACCATGCAGGCTTTTTCCTATACCTGTTTGTGCCTTTCCTAACCTGCGGAATATATATTTTTTGAGCTTCTAGGATCGTAGTTTTAAATAGATCCCAAGCTTCCCCAATTGTTTTGACCCTTTCTACTTTTCCTTTCAGTTTCCTCCCCACGTGTCCCCTCATATCAGAGAAATTACCCCTTTTAAAGTTAAAAATGGTTGTGTGAGTCTTTTTGGCCAATTCTCTATTTGTACAAATGATGAACTCAACAACATTATGATCACTGTTTCCAAGCGGTGCAATCACTTTTACATCTCTCACCAGGTCTTGAGTGTTACTTAGGACCAAATCAAGGATCGCCTCTCCCCTGGTAGGTTCCGTGACCATCTGCTCCATAGCACAGTCATTTAGAGTGTCTAGAAACTCAATCTCTTTTTCCCGACTAGAACACATATTGACCCAATCAATGTGTGGGTAGTTAAAATCACCTATTATTACACAGTGTTTTTGTCTAGTTGCTATCTTTAAGGCATTCATCATTTTATAATCCTCCTCTATCTTTTGATCTGGTGGGCGATAACAAACTCCCAGTGTTAAGTTTCCTTTTGGCCCCCCTATTTCAACCCATAGAACTTCCAGAAGCGAATCCAATTCACTTAGCCTCTCAATCTTTCTAGACTTTATACCCTCTCTGACATACAGAGCTACCCCACCTCCAACCCTTCCCCCCCTATCCTTCCGATATAATATATAACCGGGAATCACTGTGTCCCACTGATTTTCCTCATCCCACCAAGTTTCAGAAATACCCACAATGTCTATTTTTCCCTCCGACACCAAGCACTCCAACTCCCCGATTTTACCTCGGACACTTCTAGCATTTGTATAGAAACAGCTGTAATTTCCCTTACAAGTTAAGCCTGCATCCTTCCTCTTGCTATCTCGAGTCGTTGTCCGGCAGTCCATGTCACCAGCCATGGCCTCTGTGGACAATTTCAATCCACCTCCCTGTAGAAAAGCAACCGGTACCCCCTCACCTCTCTCAGATGAGCCAACCCGAACCAGAGACTTTTCATCTCCTGTCGGCTTTCCCCCAATATTCAGTTTAAAAGCTGCTCTGCCACCTTTTTGATTTTAAGTGCCAGCAGCCTGGTTCCTTCTCGGGACAAGTGGAGACCGTCTCGCCTGTACAGCTCCCTCTTGTTCCAAAAAGTATCCCAGTGCCTAACAAACCTGAACCCTTCCCCCCTACACCATCGTCTCATCCACGCATTGAGACTCCTGATCTCTGCCTGTCTCTCCGGCCCTGCGCGTGGAACAGGTAACACTTCTGAGAAGGCTACCTTGGAGGTCCTGGACCTAAGTTTCCTGCCCAGCAGCCTAAATTTCTCCTCCAGGACCTCACGACTGCATTTCCCCACATCGTTGGTGCCGACATGCACCACGACCACTGGCTCCTCCCCAGCACTATCTACCAGCCTATCTAAAACACGCGTAATGTCCGCTACCTTCGCACCAGGCAGGCAAGTCACCATACGGTCAGTACGCGGGTTCGCCACCCAGCTGTCTACCTGCCTAAGGATCGAATCACCCACTACCAAGAGCCCCCCTCCCACCCTGCTCAGGGATGGTTCCTTGGTGCAAAAGGAGAGCCGCTCACCAGCTGGGGAAGAGGTCCCTTCTGAGGGCACATTCCCCTTATCCTCAGCATGGTGCCCTGTTTCCCCTAGACCCTCATGCTCCCTGACAGCAGCGGGGCTGCCAGATCCAGAGTGGGACGAAGCTAACAAGTCCCCGAGAGTCTTTTCTGTGTGCCTAGCTGACTGTCTCTGCTTCTCCAGGTCAGCCACCTTGGCCTCAAGGGAGCACACACGTTCCCTGAGAACCAGGAGCTCCTTGCACCGAGGACACACCCAAGACTTCTGCCCAGTGGGCAGATAGTCATACATGTGACACTCCGTGCAAAACACTGGATAGCCCCCAACCCCCTGCTGGCATTCTGGCTTCATAATTCTTTTAAAATAAATAAATATAATCCCCCTTTTAAACCCTTGGTATTTATGTGGGTTTTGTTATCAAGTCAAATTATTTTACGGGAAAGACAAAGAGCCTAGGGCCTTGTCTTTCTGGCTCTTTTTGGGCTTCTTACAGCGCCCCTAGTCTAAGAGTCCCTAGGCTAAGAGCCACAGGCAAAGAGCCCTTTAGCTCACCCTTCGGCTCGTGCCAGAGGCTCGTGCCTCTGCCAAGGTGCTTCCTTAAATAGAGGCCTCCCCCAGCAGAGGTCAGGCAGCAGCTATTCAAATTCAAATTCACCCAGGCACTCAATCACAGGCAAAACAATGCCCCTTCCACTTCCTCTCAATTACAGGCAATCCCAGTCAAACAATGCCCGTTCCTCTCCCACACTCAATCAGCCAGGACTCTGCAAGAACTCTAAGTGCTTCCACACACTGCTAAACACAGTTTTCCCACAAAATATCCTTAGCTGAATTCTCTCCCCTCGAAGGGGAGGGTCCGCTGAAGACAGGGGTGTATGAAGTGTGGGGGTCCAAACCTTATTTTGGGTGCAGGGGGCACTTCCTTATTTAAATCTCCTTTGAAATGCAGGCCTTGGGGAAGCCCTGCGAACAGAAGCTCGTGGCATCAGAACCGGTATTTGGACCGGGCATCACTTTATGTCACCTTGCAGGGCACAGTCCCCAGAGCGTGGAGATGTGTCATTTGGGGTGGTCCAAATATTTTTTGGGGGGACAGTCTGGCCCCAGTGTCTGCCTGTGTGTTTATCCTGGGGACACCGCACTTTGGAGCTACTGGTACCGGAACCGTGCTTTGGACCAGCACACAGAATGTGTCCCCTCGAAGGGGAGGGTCCGCTGAAGACGGGGGTGTATGATCTGTGGTGGTCCAGACCTTATTTTGGGTTTCAGAGCTTTCCAACTCACTCTCCTTAGTGTTTCTGAGTGACTACACGAATAAGGAAGTGCGAATAAGGAACCCACTTCTGCCTCCTGCTCCCTCCAGCCGTCGCCTAATCACCTCCATTTCCTGGCCAGAGTCCCGTTTCTTCCTCCCTTTAACTGAACTCTGGTCCTCCTCACCGCTTCTGGTTTTGTTCCCCCGCCAGATCCGCCAGAGAGTCCATCAGATCCTGAACATGCGGGGAAGCTCCATCAAGATCGTTCGGCACATCATCAAAGGTGGGTTCTGCG
The DNA here is from genome assembly GCF_001447785.1 of Gekko japonicus. NCBI lineage: Eukaryota > Metazoa > Chordata > Lepidosauria > Squamata > Gekkonidae > Gekko > Gekko japonicus. The sequence goes on from NW_015160875.1 coordinate 205,610, forward strand.
GGCGGGCAGGCGGAGGGGAGCCGGTAGGGGTGGGCAGCAGCCAGACGCCCCGTACTTGCTCACCCCGCAGCCGGCAGGCAGGGGTGGCGTCAGTTTAGGGGAGGGGCTGGCAGCCGAGTGCCGGAGCCTCTCCTCGGCATGCGGAAGGTCCCAGGTTTGACCCCCGGCATCCAGGATTTTCGGCTTCAGAGGCATTTTGGTGTCGTGGTGAAGTGCCCGGACTCTAATCTGGAAGAACTGGGTTTTATTCCCCCACTCCTCCACATGCAGCTGCTGGGTGACCTTGGGCAAGCCACAGTTCTGTCAGAGCTGTTATTTCAAGGGCAGTTCTCGAGAGCTCTCTCAGCCCCACCTACCTCACCGGGTGTCTGTTGTGGGGAGGGGAAGGGAGAGGAGTTTGTCAGCCGCTCTGAGACTCCTTTGGGTAGTGAAGGGCGGGGTATAAATCCAATCTCCTCCTCCTCTTCTTGGGCAGAGCCAGTTTGGTGTCGTGGTGAAGTGCGCGGACTCTAATCTGGGAGAACCGGGTTTGATTCCCCACTCCTCCACTTGCACCTGGCTGGATGACGTTGGGCAAGTCCCCCGCCAGAGTCAGAGTTCTGTCAAGGCTCGGGTCCTGCACTGTTTACTCTCATTTACTTCATGTGTTTCTCATTTACTTCAGGTGTACCCCCACCCCCTTTCTCCCCGGTGGGAGCCCCAGGCGGTTCGCGTCACTCTCCTCTCCTTTTTATCCTCACAACAACCCTGTGCGGCCAGCCAGACTGAGCACGTGCAGCCGGCCCGAGGGCACCCAGCAAGTCTACATGGCAGGGTGGGGACTTGAACCCCGGCTTCCCAGATACTGGCTTGAGGGTCCCCGTCGCCTGGGGGGGGGCAAAGGGGAAGGAGGCCGGGCTCTTGGCCAGAATGTCGGGGATGGGCACTCCTCCCCCCCCCCGCGCAGGCAATTTGGAGCCTCCCTTGGTTTGCATGCGGGGCTCTCCGTCCTGTTCTTTCTCCCCCCCCCCCCCCCCCCCCTTTTTTTCATTTTTTTT
>NW_015160875.1:206913-225753 GCF_001447785.1 Gekko japonicus
GAGGCATTTTGGGGGGTTGGGGGGGAGGAAAGGGGGGGTCATGCTGGAGGGATAGGGATGCCACCCTCCAGGCGGGACCTGGGGATATCCTGGAATCACAGCCCATCTCCAGACCAATGCTCCCTCTAAGCTGTGGAGTCTTGTGAGCAAAAATTCCACTGTGTGAGCTACTGGCATTAAAGTTGTGAGCGAGCATGTCTGGCTGCTGCATGAATTAGTTTGCTCTGAAGCCCTCCTTCCTAAGTGGGGACAAAGATGTCTGAGCCGGAGGCTAGAAAACGGTGAGCCGGCTCACACTCACTCAGCTTAGAGGGAACACTGCTCCAGACTGCAGGGAGCTGTTCCCTTGGAGAAAATGGATTGCTTTTGGTGGGGGTCCCCGCCCTCCCCAGGCTCCATCCCCAAAACTCCAGGAGTTTCCCAGCCTGGATCTGGCAACCCTGCCCCCCCCATATCTCCCACCACTGGCCACCCGCGGGGGGACGTCCCACTGCACTTAGCACAGGGCTCCTTCCCCCAACATTGTAGGGTTTTTTCTGCCAGTCTCATGGAAGAGCCAAGATCAGGCTCAGCTGCATATGGGGCTGTTAAGCGGCAGTCTCCAGTTCCCATGGAGGGGTTGTTTCCTGGGGTGCGATTTACTGGGACCTCCAGCCTTGTTTTGGCGGTTGCCGCCATGGCTGGGCTCACTTTCTTGAGCCGTCTGAATGATTTCACTTGCACTGTCCTTTCGCTCTCTGCCTGGGGCACGGTGCCGTCCTGTTGAGGGGTAAGAGGCCTCACCTGGAGTCCTGTGTTCCAGTTTTGGGCACCACATTTTAGGAAGGATGCTGACAAGCTCGAGCGTGTCCAGAAGAGGGCAACCAGGATGGTGAGAGGGTTGGAATCCAAGTCTTATAGGAGGAAAGGCTGAAAGAGTTGGGTCTGTTTAGCCTGGGAAAGAGAAGGCTTAGAGGGGACAGGATTGCAGTCTTCAAGTATCTGAAGGGCTGTCCTGTAGCAGATGGAGCAGAAATATTCTCTCTTGCTCCGGATGGCAAGACTATGAGCCTTCGGGGTAGAGCGGGATATAAATTCAAATATAAATCAAATAAATAAATAAGACTAGATCTAATGGGTGGGAATTACAAGGGGGTCGTTACCGGCTCAATATCAGGAGAAACTTCCTAACGGTAAGAGTGGTTGAGCAGTGGAACAGTCTGCCTCGGGAGGGGGTGGAGGCTCCTTCGCTGGATGTTTTCAAGCGGAGGTTGTAGGGCTCTCTTTCAGCTATGCTCCTGCAGAGTGCTGGGGGTTGGACTAGATGTCCTTGTAAGGTCCCTTCCAACTCTAACATTCTGTGATTCATTCTGGATCCTGCCTCTGAGCCCTGTGTTTGGACAGATTGCTTGGGTGGGGGAATGTCCTGAGCAGCCCTCTCTGCCAGGAAACTCCAGGGGGGGGGGTCCAGCCTCGGCCAGGTTACTGTAGGAAAAGGGGGGAGGGGGCCGAACATGAGCCGTCTCCACCCCTGGCCAGGATCAGCGCTTCGCTGGCCAGGGGGAAGGAGGGCCGCTCTGCTGCTGTCAGCCTGGCTCTCGCCTTGCTGTGGGGAGGGGTGCCCATCCTCCCCCCCCCCATTCTCCGCATCAGCAAGACTTTCAACAGCCGAATTTCTCGCCCGACCTCTTGGCTGCCGGTTGAAAGCCATTTGCCTGCCTGCCTGTTCCTGCAGGGCTCCCTTGCCCGCGAGTGACATTTTGACAGCGGGTTTGGAGGGAGGGGGGGAGAGCTTTGCCACTCTTATTCTTTTCCCTGGTGCCACGGGGGGGGGGGAGGCAGATCTTTCCAGCAACTTGCGGGCACGGTTAGTGGAGGAGGCCGCGACAGAAGCAGCCACCCTGCACTTGGCTGATAGTGCCCGGGAAAGTCTCTGCTTTGCTGTCCCACCTCGGTGGGTGCACAAGCATCCTGCCCCCCACAGAGAGCCGGTTTGGTGTCGTGGTTAAGTGCGCGGACTCTAATCTGGGAGAACCGGGTTTGAGTCCCCCACTCCTCCTCCACTTGCACCTGCTGGATGACCTTGGGCGAGCCGTAGTTCTGACAAGAGCTGTCCTTGAAAAAGAGCAGTTTCAGTCAAGAGCTCTCTCAGACCCACCGACCTCACAGGGTTTCTGTTGTGGGGAGGGGAAGGGGAAGGAGCTTGTAAGCTGCTCTGAGACTCCTTTGGGTAGTGAAGGGCCATTGGGTATAAATCCAATCTCCTCCTCTTCTTCTTCTTTGTCTTCTTCTTCCTCCTCCTCCACTTGCACCTGGCTGGATGACCTTGGGCAAGCCGTAGTTCTGTCAGAGCTGTTCTTGAAAAAGAGCAGTTTCTGTCAGAGCTCTCTCAGCCCCACCTACCTCACAGGGTGCCTGTTGTGGGAAGGGGAAGGGGTTTGTAAGCCGCTCTGAGACACCTTTGGGTAGTGAAGGGTGGGGTATAAAGCCAATCTCTTCTTCTTCTTCCTCTTCCTCCTCCTCCACTTGCAGCTGCTGGATGACCTTGGGCAAGCCATAGTTCTGTCAGGGCTGTCCTTGAAAAAGAGCCGTTTCTCTCAGAGCTCTCTCAGCCCCACCCGCCTCACAGGGTGTCTGTTGTGGGGAGGGGAAGGAGACTGTAAGCCGCTCTGAAGCTCCGAGTGAAGGGCGGGGTATAAATCCAGTCTCCTCCTCCTCCTCCTCCTCTTCACGTGAGGGGCATGGAGCAGCACCACGTGGGATCTTTCCTTGGAGTGGGGGCTGCCTCTCATGCTGTAGAAACTGGTGGGTGTGACGTGTTGGGAGTAACTGGTTAGTTAGTCCAGTGTCCCGTCTCAAACTTAGCAGAGTGCATTTGCAGGCAGTAGAAGCCCTTTGTTTTAAATGGGGGCTGGGATCCAAAGGGCAAGAGCCACTCTCTGCTTAAGTTTCAAAAGAAACATTACTAAAGAAAACAAGGCAATGGTACTTTGGTGGCTCAGAGGTTAAGATGCTGAGCTGCAGACCGGAAGTTCGAGACCCGAGTGCCGCGTGACAGAGTGAGCTCCCGTCTCTAGTTCCAGCTCCTGCCAACCTATCAGTTTGAAAGCAAGGAATTGCAAGTAGTCAAATAGGTAACACTTAAGTGGGAAGGTAACAGCGTTCCATGCGCCTCGGCGTTTAGTCATGCCGACCCGGCGGGCCCAGGGCCCCCCCCCCCCCATATTGCGGCAGTTCGCCTCGGACCTCATAAATATTCAGGGCTCTCCTCCTCCCGAGAGTGCCGGCAGACAACTCATTCCGGGCTTTGTTTGTCCGTGCGGGAGAGGGGGAAACCTTCCCCGTCCACCAGCCTCGTAGGAATGGATCCAGTGCGCCTCTCAGTGCAGGTCCCGTAAATGTTAACATGAACTCCCGACCTTGTGGTGCGAGTGGCACTCTTGTTCCACTCACAGAGCGGAGAGAGGTCTGCTGCCGGTCCCGGGTCAGCTGGGGAAATGCATTGGTGAAGCCTGCCAGGTGGACATAGAATCATAGAATGTTAGAGTTGGAAGGGACCTTGCAGGTCATCTAGTCCAACCCCCTGCTGCACTCTGCAGGAGCCTATCCGAAAGAGAACCCTGCAACAGACCCGGAAGAGGGTCGTCCAGCCTCCGCTTGAAAACATCCAGCGAAGGAGCATCCACTACCTCCCGAGGCAGGCTGTTCCACTGCTCAACCACTCTGACAGTTAGGAAGTCTCTCCTGATATTTAGCCGGTAACGACTCCCTCGCAATTTCCACCCGTTTGATCTGGTCTTGCAGTCCGGAGCAAGAGAGAGTAGATCTGCTCCATCTTCCACATGACAGCCCTTCAGATACTTGCAGACTGCAATCCTGTCCCCTCTAAACCTTCTCTTTCCCAGGCTAAACAGACCCAGCTCTTTCAGCGAGTGGTTCAATTGGGTGGGGGGGTGGGGGGGGCACCGAGAATGGAGTGGGTCTTCCCAGTGGCTGGACCCTCGATCGGGTTGCTGCCAGTGTGTTGCAGTGGTTAAGAATGGGGGGCTCTGATCTGGAGCAGAAGGTTGGATTCCCCACTCCTCCTCCCCATGCAGCCCGCTGGGTGACCTTGGGCCAGTCCCAGTTCTCCCAGAGCTCTTTCAGCCCCACCTGCCTCACAAGGGGCCTGTTGTGGGGAGAGGAAGGGAAGGCGATTGTAAGACTCCATGAGGGAGAGAAAAGCCAAGGATAGAAGCCGCCTCTTCCTCTTCTTCTTCTCCTCCTCCTCTTCTGCTGACTCCCAAGAAGGAGGGAGCAGGCGAAACATAGAGCGGGCCGGGCAGTGCCAGAGTGGTTGTTGGTGACCCTGGCGAGGCGAGGCCTCTCCGCTGGGCTTCTCTTGAGAGCGTTGGCTGTTGTAGCAGCAAAGGGGCCTCTGGTGCTGCATGCGCCCCTCGCTGAGGGTCTTCTCTCCTTCCTGCAGAGTACGCGGAGAACATCGGAGACGGGAAGAACCCGGAATTCCAGGAGAGCGAGCAGAAGCGGATTGCGGAGCTGCTGGAGAACTTCTGAGGACCCCGCAGGGGGGGGGCGGTGGCCTGGCCCTCGGCCGCATCCGTGAACTCCGCCGTCCGTGACCCGTGAAGGGACTTGCTGAAGAAACGGAGCCTCTCTGGTCTTCTTGAGATATTAAAGTTCTTGTTTTTTTTAAAGAAAGAAAGAAAGAGATGTCTTGCGGCTGATTCTCTGCTGGGCAAACACAGGCCTGTCTGCTGGAATCGGAGGCCCGGCTTTAGGTCTCGGCTCGTAACCGAGAGTCCTCCCGACTCCCCCGAAAGTGCTCCCGAGCTGAGAAGGGTGAGGGGGCCACTACAGACCACTTAAAGTGGGTGGAGGGGGGGACCCCAGCCTTTTTGTGCCTGCCGGCAGCTTTATAGTCCTGACACGGGGTGGTGGGCGCAGCCTCAAAATGGCTGCCACGGGAGGCGAGGCCAAGCGCAAAGCGGCTGCCGCAGAGGGCCTCCAGTCACACAGGGGAGATCTCTGGAGTGGTGGAAGCTGCCGCCAAAGCGACACCGTGAAAAGTCCAGGCAGCCAATCAGATCCGCAGTAGCCGATCGTAAGCGAAGGGGTTAGCAGGCACCCGGGCATTTAGGATCGCCATGTCTGGGTTGGAAGATACCTGGAGACTTTGGGGGTGGATCCGGGAGAGGGCGGGGTTTGGGGAGGGGCCTCGGCAGGGTACAATGCCATAGAGTCCCCCCTTCAAAGCAGCCATTTTCTCCAGGGGAGCTGATCTCTGTCAGCTGGAGGTCAGGTGTAAAAGTGGGAGATCCCCAGGCCCCACCCATCACAGCCCTGGCAACCTGACCCAGCAGGAACAGGGAGGCCGTTTCTCTGCCTAGGGCAGAATCCCCAGCGGCCAGTTTGGTGTAGTGGTTTAATCGGGGAGAACCGGGTTTGATTCCCCACTCCTCCACGTGCAGCTGCCGGATGACCTTGGGCAAGCCGTAGTTCTGATAAGAGCTGTCCTTGAAAAAAGAGCCGTTTCTGTCAAGAGCTCTCTCAGCCCCACCTGCCTCCCAGGGTGTCTGTTGTGGGGAGGGGAAGGGGTTTGTGAGCCGCTCTGAGATTGCGTAGTGAAGGGCGGGGTATAAATCCAATCTCTTCTTCTTCTTTTCCTGATAACCCCCCGAGGCCTGCTCCGCCGCCTCCCCCACTCCGCGACTACAGCTGCGCCGTTGAGGGGTCCTGAGATGCAACACCCCGATGGGCCCCTGTCCTTTCTCTCCTCCCGGTAGTATCCCCCTCCCCACTCCAGCCTCTGCTATTTTTGTCCCGGTGGATACAAGCAATTCCCGGTCACAAAACAAGGGGCAGCTGACGCAAGGGAGGGCCGATTGAGTGAGGCCGGGGGCCTGGCCCCACACAGCAGCGGACGGGGAGAGACGGAACCTGCCCTCTCCAGCCTGCACGAGGAACAGCCGCCTCTCCTCCTGCAGGAAGGGGGGGGTGCAAACGACCTTGTTCCAGGCAGAGTTGGCACCCCTACGTGCCTCGCGGCCACACCCGCCTCCTCTCCAGCCAGCATGCGAGCGTCTCTCGGGGCCTCGGTCTCCCTAACCCAGCGGGAGACTCTGAGCTTGGTGCGGTGGTTCAGTGCGCGGACTCTAATCTGGGAGAACTGGGTTTGATTCCCCCACTCCTCCACTTGCACCTGGCTGAATGACCTTGGGCAAGCCATAGTTCTGACAAGAGCTGTCCTTGAAAAAGAGCAGTTTCTGTCAAGAGCTCTCTCAGCCCCACCTACCTCACGGGGTGTCTGTTGTGGGGAGGGGGAGGGAAAGGAGTTTGTAAACCGCTCTGAGACACCTTTGGGTAGTGAAGGGCAGGGTATAAATCCAACATCTTCTCCTCTTCTTCTCCTCCTCCTCCTCCACTTGCACCTGGCTGGATGACCTTGGGCAAGCCGTAGTTCTGACAAGAGCTGTCCTTGAAAAAGAGCAGTTTCTGTCAGAGCTCTCTCAGCCCCACCCACCTCACAGGGCGTCTGTTGTGGGGAGGGGAAGGGAAAAGGAGTCTGAAAGCCACTCTGAGACTCCAAGTGAAGGGCGGGGTATAAATCCAATCACTTTTCTTCTTCCTCCACTTGCAGCTGCTGGATGACCTTGGGCAAGCCATAGTTCTGATAAGAGCTGTCCTTGAAAAAGAGCCGTTTCTGTCAGAGCTCTCTCCGCCCCGCCTACCCCACAGGGTGTCTGTTGTGGGGGAAGGGAAGGGAAGGGAGTTTGTCAGCCGCTCTGAGACTCCTTCTGGTAGTGAAGGGCCATGGGGTATAGATCCAGTTTCTTCTCCTCCTCCGAAGGTGCTGACGGCGCCACAGCCTTCCCCTCTCCTCTTTCCTCCTCGCTGGCAGGATGGTTCCTCCGCTTGCCGCTTCCAGGTGTGCCCCGCTGGGGTGGGGAGAATCTGCCCCTGCCCTGGCTTCCCTCTGCTCCCTTCCGCTGGTTAATGACGGCCAGCGCCACGGAGCAGCCAGCGGGGCTCGTTGAGGGAGATTTGCATGCCGGCAGCTTCCCTGCCTTATCTCTGCGAAAAACACGTCGCCGGGGAAGCTGCCAGTGGCACAGCAGAACAGGACCGCTGTTGTCTCCGTCGTTAACCCAGGAACTGCAAAGCGGGTGGCCGGAGGAAGCAAAGTTGGGGGGGGGGGGGGGGGGCACAGCTCTGCCTGTCGCTCCCCACCTCCCTTCACTTCCCATGAAAACCCTTCTGTTTCTTAGGGGTCCTTTCCATTGTGCACTTGAGATCTCAACCGTCAGTCCTGAGCGGCTTGTGTTAAAGGGGGGGGGGGGGCTGGATTGGTGTAGTGGTTAGGAGCAGGGACTCTGGGAGAACCGGGTTTGATTCCCCACTCCTCCACTGCCAGCTGCTGGCGTGGCCTCGGGCCAGTCACGAGTTCTCTCAGAGCTGTTCTTTCAAGGGCAGTTCTCGAAAGAGCTCTCTCAGCCCCACCTACCTCCCAGGGTGTCTGTCGTGGGGAGGGGAAGGGAAAGGGGTTTGTGAGCCGCTCTGAGACTCCTTCGGGTAGTGAAGGGCTGGGTATGAATCCAAACTCCTCCGGTTTGGTGTCGTGGTTAAGGGGGCGGACTCTAATCTGGGAGAACCGGGTTTCATTCCCCACTCCTCCACTTGCACCTGCTGGATGACCTTGGGCAAGCTGTAGTTCTGATAAGAGCTGTCCTTGAAAAAGAGCCGTTTCTGTCAGAGCTCTCTCAACCCCACCGACCTCACAGGGTGTCTGTTGTGGGGAGGGGAAGGGAAAGGAGTTTGTAAGCCGCTCTGAATCCAAACTCCTCCTAGATTCGAGTCCAGGAGCACCTTAGAGTGGAAGCCCCCTTTGTCACAGACCAGTAGGATGTACAGGTGGTGCTTTTCAAGGAGGGGTGTCTGGCCAGAACGTGTTGAGAGAGATGTCTGATGTTGAACTCCCTCCTAGGCCACGTCTCGAAAGGCCATTTTTCAGCTTCCACTTTTAAGTGGCACCCCCCACACACACACTTGGTGCAGCCCACTACCAGCACCAAAACGGTCCAGAGAGCTCCTGAGACCAGTCACTCGGTCAGGTGTCTGTCGTGCCCAATTCCTGCATGACCCGCACAGTGTGGGAGCTGGTTCCCATGCCGGCACGATGGGCCTGGGAGAGGGGAAGGAGTGGGCGGGGCCCGGGTCCAGCCCCTGGCGGCCACTCCAGTGGAAGGATCCGGTCAGAGGCGATGGGGAAGGCCTTGCTCTGCCCGAGACCCTGTGGAGCCGCTGCCTGTCCAAGGAGCTCGTACTGGCCTTGGTGGACCGAGGGTCTGATGCAGTCAAAGGCAGCTTCGCGCATTCAGAACGCAGCTTTACGTCCACATTATCCCTTCCCTTCTAGGACTTTTGGACTGGTGTCGTGGCAGGGCCCACAGTGTTCTGGCAAAGCCATGGTGGTGCTGGGAAGTGCCATCCAGTCGCACATGAAGACTTAAAAGCCAGCTAGAGAGCCAGTTTGGTGTAGTGGTTAAGTGCGCGGACTCTAATCTGGGAGTACCGGGTTTGATTCCCGACTCCTCCACTTGCACCTGCTGATGTGACCTTGGATCAGTCACAAGCCTGGCACAGCTGTCCTTGAAAAAGAGCAGTTTCTGTCCGAGCTCTCTCAGCCCCACCCACCTCACAGGGTGTCTGTTGTGGGGAGGGGAAGGGAAAGGAGTTTGTAAGCCGCTCTGAGACTCCAAGTGAAGGGCGGGATATAAATCCAATCTCTTCTTCTTCTTCTTCTTCAAGACTGAAGACATCGGGGGTGGGAAGGAAAAGCCTGATGCTGTGCAGCATCCCCAACACTAAGTTCAAGAAGGGGAGTGACCAGAGAATAAAATGCATCTTAGGATGCATTCACAGAAGCGCTGTGCCCAGATCATGGGAGGTGGTCATTCCGCTCTATTCTGCTATGGTCAGGCCCCACCTGGAGTCCTGTGTCCAGTTTTGGGCACCACATTTTAGGAAGGACGTTGACAAGCTCGAGCGTGTCCAGAAGAGGGCAACCAGGATGGTGAGAGGGTTGGAATCCAAGTCTTAACAAGGAAAGGCTGAAAGAGTTGGGTCTGTTTAGCCTGGGAAAGAGAAGGCTTAGAGAGGACAGGATTGCAGTCTTCAAGTATCTGAAGGGCTGTCATGTAGAAGACGGAGCGGATCTATTCTCTCTTGCTCCGGATTGCAAGGCCAGATCTAATGGGTGGAAATGACAAGGGAGTCGTTACCAGCTCAATACCAGGAGAAACTTCCTAACTGTCAGGGTGGTTGGGCAGTGGGACACTCTGCCTCAGGAGGTGGTGGATGCTCCTTCACTGGACGTTTTCAAGCAGAGGCTGGACGACCGTCTTTCGGGTATGTTGTAGGTATGTAGGGCTCTCTTTTGGCTGTGCTCCTGCAGAGTGCAGGGGGTTGGACTAGAAGACCTGCAAGGTCCCAGTTCCACCTCTAACGTTCTATGATCCTATGACTTACGGTGACCCTTCAAGGGGTTTTCGAGGCAAGAGACGTTCACTGCCTGCCTCCATGCAGAGACCCCGGTATTCCTTGGTGGTCTCCCATCTGAATACTATCCGGGGCCAGCCCTGCTCAGCATCCGAGATCTGATGAGCCTGGGCCAGTCCAGGGCAGGGCAGCTGAAGGATAAGGGGAGCCAGTCTTGCAGCTTTGCACCTGGAATTTGAGGAGCCGCTGTGCGTGAAAGGTGTGCAACCCATCGCAGCTTGGGGGGTGTCTTCTGCTAGGCAGCCTGAGGATGCAAACGGGGGCCTCCCCCTTCTGAAGCTCTTCCCTTCGGCTTTTGGCTCCAGAAGGAAGGACCGGGCCAGCTGATGGCTTCATGAGTGTGCAGACACAGAGCTGTTGTCGAGAGTCCAGTGGGACACTAGCCACTCTTGGTCTCGGATCTTGGTTCCCTTGCAGAGGTTTGTCAAATTATGCACGGGGCGGAGACAGTGGGCAGAGAAGGGTTCCTCTTCTGAAAGACTAGGACTCGGGGGCATTCCATGAAGCTGATGGGCAGTAGGTTCAGAACCTAACAAAGGTTAATGAAATGTGAAAAAGAGAGCCAGTATTTAAAAATGAAATGTCCTAGCTCCCACCTACCCAGCGGTTCGAAAGCCTAGCAAGTAGATAAATGGGTACCTGCCTTAGGTGCAGGGGGGCACCCACCTTCCGGTGCAGTGGCGGCAAAAGAAGAACTGTGGTGCTGGCGGCAGGTGACGGCAGGGTGATCCGTCAAGAACATGGCGGCGAGTCGACATCGAGCAGCAGGCGTTCCGGGCGGGGACTGGTCCAGAGACGCGGCAACACAGCATGGCCGGAGCCAATCGGACGGAGGTCAGTGCAGCAGTCGTCGCACAGTCACGGACTGTGGAACTACCCCAGAAGGAGCCGCTGCAGAGCCGCGCCGAGACAGAACCCACCACAAGGAAGCCGCAGGAAGAAAATATAACAAAGACGACGGGGTGCCTGGTAGGCACTCACCTTCCCTACGCATTGTGTGGCCCTAGCTAGGAAGTTATAAAATGCCCATGTAAACCGCTCAGATGGGTACCTGATGGAGCAGTATAGAAATTGAATAAATAAATAAAAATAAAATATATAGAAAAAGATACGTGTATTTATTAATTACAATTGTTAAAACATATATAAGGGCCCATTCACATCAAATATATAAATAACATGGCAATCCACACGGGCTTAAAAACCTGACCTGACGCGTTTCAGCCTGCATAGGCCTTCCTCAGAGGTCAAACAATTGAGTGGCAAGATGGCTATATAACCAGGGGTTATTTCATAGAAAAAGAGCTGCAGGAGCTCATTAGCATAACTTATCTGCATGTGCCACACCCCCTGACATCACCAGAAGTGTGCCAGAAGGCAACACCTCACCGAGGAGGGAGAGCTTCTACCTGAATAAACCTTGGCCTTAAAGGTGCCACTGGACTGTTTTGGATTGCTAGGTATTGGGGGGGTGCAGATCTGCCCTCACCGAGGAGGGAGAGCTTCTACCTGAATAAACCTTGGCCTTAAAGGTGCCACTGGACTGTTTCGGATTGCTAGCTGGGGGGAGGGAACGTGCACATCTGTGCAGAAAGGAAGGAAGGAGAGAAAGAAAGAGAAGGAAAGAAGGAGGGAAAGGGAAGAAAGAGGGAGAGAAGGAAAGAAGGAGGGAAAGAAAGAGAGAAGGAAAGGAGGGCTGCTTCTTGCTCCTCATGGCCTGGGGCTGCTGGGAGCAGGGGGTGGGGCTCGTTGCATGTGCCCACCCCCTGGGCTCTTTACTGCCGGAGCTCCGCTCCTGCGCACTCCTGCAGGAAATGACCCTTGTAATACACTCATGTAGACACAATCAGAATGGATGCAAAATATTAATTCAATATGGACCAGAAAACAAGTTGTTCCAGAATAAAACCACCAGGCACAGAATAAATATGCCAATGAGATCTTTAAAAGTGCAATCGCTTGCCCAGTGGTTCTAAAAGTATAGACTTTTGGTCCAAGAATTGCCTTCTTTGATTGTGTTGCGATGGTGTTCTTCAAGTAAAAAGAAGTGTAGGTTCAGGACAGACAAAAACCCAGCGCATGATTAAAACGTGGAATTTGCTTCCGGAGGATGTCGTGATGGCCACGTGAATAAACAGCTTTAAAGGGGGATTAGACAGATCCATGCGCCTTGGTGTTTAGTCACGCCGGCCACATGACCACGGAAGCGTCTTCGGACAGTGCTGGCTCTTCGGCTTAGAAACGGAGATGAGCACCGCAACCCTAGAGTCAGATTCGACTGGCTTTTGAGCAAGGGAAACCTTTACCTTTACTAGACAGATCCATGGAGGAGAGGTGTTGGGTTTTTCGCCTTTTAATAAAGGCTGAGCACATAAACAAGAGCCGTACGCCGTGTATTTGATTTAAAAGATTACCTTACTAAAAGATAAAAGGGCAGGGAACTTCTGGATAAAAGAAACCAAGAATACATTGTGGCCTCTAAACCTGCATCCTAACAGTTACATGGCTAAAAACAGAATAATGGCTGCTACTTCTCCTTCTTCTTGCTCAGGAGGCCAAAGAGTGGAAGATCTGCAATAAAACTTGTGAATCCATGCATACGAGATCAAAGCATTTCCTATCCGCACAAACTCATCTCTACTAAGTGGTTACAGGCTACACGACATAGTGTCCTGTTGTTTACTAACAGCATCTATGTGTTAACTCTATAATGGCTGAAATGTATGCAACTTGTAAACTCCGACAAGAGGTCTCTCCGTGGCCACTAGCCATGGTGACTCAAGGAACCTGCAGCTTTAGAGGCACTACACCTCTGAATCCCAGAGCCAGGAGGCAACATCAGGGGAAGGCCTCAGCCTCTCTGCCCTGTCGCTGGACCTCCGGAGGAGCTGGTTGGCCACTGTGTGTGAGACAGGAAGCTGGACTAGATGGACCCTCCCTGGTCTGATTGGTAGGGCTCTTTGGACGTTATTATGAAGGTCTCAGCCTCTATGCCCTGTTGTTGGACCTCCAGAGGAACTGGTTGGCCACTGTGTGAGACAGGATGCTGGACTAGAGGGACCCTCACTGGTCTGATCCAGCAGGGCTCTTCTTAGGTTCTTATGAAGGCCTCGGCCTCTGTGCCCTGTTGTTGGCCCTCCAGAGGAACTGGCTGGCCCCTGTGTGAGACAGGATGCTGGACTAGATGGACCCTCACTGGTCTGACCCAGCAGGGCTCATCTTAAATTTTTTAAGGTTCATTCACAGGGAATTCACATTCCCTCTGCCCCCCGCGCATCCTGGCCAGGCCTTCCCTACCTGAAGTTCGAGGCCTAGTGCTCCCTCTAAGCTGTGGAGCCTTGTGAGCAAACATCCTACTTTGTGAGCTCCTGGCATTAAAGTTGTGAGCGAGCGATTTGGCTACTGCAGGAATCAGTTTGCTCTGGAGGGACCCAACCTTCCTGAGCTAAGACAAAAATGTGTGCGCTGGAGGCTAAAAAACTGAACTAGCTCACAGTAACTCCGCTTAGAGGGAACACTGCTGGCAACCCCATCTAATGGTGAATTGGGAGTCAGGAACCTGCCCCTACTCGGAGTTCCCCACCACCAGTGTCCGGAGAGCTCTTGAGTACTTTAGGACGGTCCCGAAAGCGCTGCATCCTTGGGAGGTCGGTCTCTCGCCCCTTCCTGTGTCAGCAGGCTATTCAAAGGAAAGCCTTGAGACGAATGCAGAGAGCTCGACGCCTGTTGTCTTTCTCCCCTTTTCTTCTAAATGAAAGAAATGTTTGAGGGGATTATAAAAAATCTGAAATGCCAGAGCTTATCGGAGTACAAAGCAATCTTGGTATCTCTTGGATGATGAATGAGGCTCCAGATGTTAGAGGTATTAAGCGCAGAGTTCTTGTTATCTCGCTGTCTTGAATCTGTGCGGAGGAATTCGCCACTCTGTCCTCTCGCCTGTGTCCCGGGCTTTTTATTTAGCCGCCCCCCCGATGCACGGGTGGGGTGGACTGCTCTCTGTGGGATCCTTTCTCCGCGCCCTCTTGAAGGGGGCAGGTGAGCACACCCTCAAGGAAACCAGATCCAAGCATCACCGAATCTAAATGTTTGAGCCAGGGATGCCTAGCCTTGGTTTGTTCACTGACCTGTCTTGTTCCAGCTGAGCACTTGTCATGACTCAGGTGGGGGTGTCACCTGACGCTGCCACCACTCTGGATTTAGGATCCCTTGAGAAGGCCCACAGCACCCTCCCAAGACCTTCAGACCTCCCTTTTGGCCAAATAACAGGCGTGAGGACCAGGCAGAGTACAACAAGGAAAAGGTTTATTTTATAGGAGGTCAAAACAACAAGGTGCAGAATAATAACAGTAAGTGGGTGAAAAGAAAAGAAATCAAAGGCCCTAATGCATCTAAATACATACTGTCCCTAGCTCACTATTCCAAGTGACGCTAGACTACTCACCCTTCCCTCAGGATGAGGGTTTATTCCTGCAGCAGCCTTCCTTCTGGCTCTGCCCTCTGGAAGAAAGAACAGCTTCTGCTCTGGCACCAGCCCTTTTGTTCCCTAGCCCTCTTCTTCCCTATTGGTCCATTTTGGCTCCAAAACCTCCCAGGGGCTCCTGGGAGTTGTAGGCCCAGCCTCACCTACTGCTAGCCAGGCTCTCTGGGCCTAGTAGGTCTCTGGTGGCACAGCCCAGATCATGACAGCACTGAACAGGCGACCCTCAGCTGTGGCTCCCAAAAGAAGCTGAGGCTACTCCACTGACCAGTTATTTGGTGGGAGTGGAAAGGGCCATGAAGTCGCAGCCAACTTGTGGTGACCCCATAGGGCAGGAGTGCCCAAATGCGGCTCGGGAGCCACATGCGGCTTTCACACATATTGTGCGGCTCCTGGCAGGGCAGCTGGGAAGTGAAGGGGAGGCATGCTTCTATCCCTCCCTCCCATCCATTGGCTTTCTTTCTCTCTCCCTCTCTCCCTTTCCACCTCTTTCATTCTTTCTTTCCACCTCTCTCTCTCTCCAATGAAGACGGAGGTCCTGTGCCTAAGTTGGAGTGGGTCGGGGGTGGGGATCCCACTACCGACCTTCGATGGGGCGCCATTGGTGCCATGGCTGAGGGTCAGGAGTCTGGGAGTGCTCCTGGATGCCGCCTTAACAATGGAGGCCCAGGTAGCAGCCACTGCCAAGGCAGCCTTTTATCACCTTCGGCTGATTAGGCAGTTGGTTCCCTTCCTCGAACACAATGATCTGGCTTCTGTGATCCACGCAATGGTTACCTCAGGGCTGGACTACTGCAACACTCTCTACATGGAGCTGCCCCTTGGTGCACCTCCGGAAGCTGCAGCTGGTGCAGAATGCGGTGGCCAGGCTGTTGATGGGTCTCCCTGTGCGGAAGCACATCCAGCCTGTGCTAAAGACAATGCACTGGCTGCCAATAACATACCGGATTCGCTTCAAGGTGCTGGTTTTGACCTTTAAAGCCCTATATGGTCGGGGGCTTGTCTGCCTGAGGGACCGCCTTTCCCCACACGTGCCCCAGAGAGCACTGAGGTCAGGGTCGCAAAGTCGCCTGACTGTCCCTGGCCATGACTCTTGCCAGGGCCTTTTCAGTGGCGGCTCCTCACTGGTGTAATGAGCTCCCAGAGGACCTCAGGGCCCTGCGGGACCTTTTACAGTTCTGCAGGGCCTGTAAAACAGAGCTCTTCCACCAGGTGTTCGATTAGGAGCCGCCACCGACGAGTGTGTCACCAGAACATCTCACAGCCAATGCTCCCTCTAAGCTGTGGAGTCTTGTGAGCAAAAATTCTACTTTGTGAGCCACTGGCATTAAAGTTGTTAGTGAGCTCAGGAAGGAGGGCTCCAGAGCAAACTGATTTACTGCATAAATCAGTTTGCTCTGGAGCCCTCCTTCCTGAGCCAAGCAAAAATGTGTGAGCTGGAGGCTAAAAAACTGTGAGCTAGCTCACACTAACTCAGCTTAGAGGGAAGATTGCTCACAGCCCTATGATACATTGCAGGATATTGCCTCCCACTATTGCCTTCCATCATTGGATTGAACACTGAATGCCGCCATCACCTGTATTGTTCTTAGTAGCATTTTATGATGTTCTTATGAATTTTATTGTATTTACTGTTTTATTGTTTTTAATGACGGTACGCTGCCCTGAGCCAGTTTCCCCGGCAAGGCGGGTTATCAATTGAAATTAATGAATAAATAAATAAATTTCTCTCTCTCTTAGACAAATAAATATCCCTAGCAAACAAATAAATATCATTGGACAGATAAATATCATTACCAATATCTGTTTTAACCCCTTTTGTTTTTGGCAATCTTGTTAAATATTAATAAAAAGCAAATGTGCTCAAAAACAAGTTCTAAGTATGTCGTAAAGTTGGAAAATTTAAAATAAAAATAAAACTATTTTTAAAAGCAAATGTGCCTGTTTTCCAATAAAAATGCGTGGCTGATATTTGTTAATGTCTTGCGGCTCTCAATCATCTGACATTTATTCTACGTGGCTCTTATGTTGAGCACGTTTAGGTTACCCCTGCTGTATGGTTTCAAGAAGGAGAGACATTGAAAGGGGTTGGCCCTTGCCTGCCTCTGCATAGTGACCCTGGTATTCCTTGGTGGTCCCCCATCCAACTATGGACCAGGGCGGATGACCCTGCTTGTGCTCATTTGTAAAGGGCCCTTGAGTTACAGTCAACCTGTGGCAACCCCAGCCAAGGGGCTTTCCAGGCAAGTGAGAAGCAGAGATGGCTTCCCATATACGTCCTCTACAGAGTCTTCCTTGGTGGTCTCCCTTCTAAGTAACAGCCCTGCTTAGCTTCTGAGATCTGACTATTTGTGTGGGTAAAGTGCCTTGCAACTGATTTATGGCGACCCGAGCAAGGGGCTTTCAAGGCAAGTGAGAAGCAGAGGTGGTTGGCCATCACCTTCCAGAGACTTCCTTGGTGGTCTCCCTTGCAAGTACTGACTCTGCTCAGCTCCCGGGATCTGGCTATATCATGCCGCCTTCCCTGCCAGTCAGTTATTTACGTATGGTTTCAAGAAGGAGAGACATTGAAAGGGGTTGGCCCTTGCCTGCCTCTGCATAGTGACCCTGGTATTCCTTGGTGGTCCCCCATCCAACTATGGACCAGGGCGGATGACCCTGCTTGTGCTCATTTGTAAAGGGCCCTTGAGTTACAGTCAACCTGTGGCAACCCCAGCCAAGGGGCTTTCCAGGCAAGTGAGAAGCAGAGATGGCTTCCCATATACGTCCTCTACAGAGTCTTCCTTGGTGGTCTCCCTTCTAAGTAACAGCCCTGCTTAGCTTCTGAGATCTGACTATTTGTGTGGGTAAAGTGCCTTGCAACTGATTTATGGCGACCCGAGCAAGGGGCTTTCAAGGCAAGTGAGAAGCAGAGGTGGTTGGCCATCACCTTCCAGAGACTTCCTTGGTGGTCTCCCTTGCAAGTACTGACTCTGCTCAGCTCCCGGGATCTGGCTATATCATGCCGCCTTCCCTGCCAGTCAGTTATTTACCGGACATTTAATACCAGCCCGGAGCTGCGGTGGCTCAAGTGGTTAAGACGCTGAACTGCAGGCTGTGGAAGGTCGGTAGTTCAGCAGTCCGAGACCCGAGTGTGCCGCATGACGGAGTGAGCTCCCATCTCTAGTTCCAGCTCCTGCCAACCTAGCAGTTCGAAAGCAAGAGATTGCAAGTAGATAAAATAGGGACCACTTCGGTGGGAAGGTAACAGTGTTCAGTCCAGCGGGCAGGCAAGGTCGAGGGTTGCCTTCTTCCAGGTAGGGCAAACGTAGAGAAACACCGTGTTAGAACAAAACACACAATACTAATAGGCTACAATGTCTTCATACATTGATTTAAGTCATATACTTAAATACAACAGAGACCCGAGTGCATCTTATTCATTATAGTTGTTGTTGTTGTTCAGTCGCACAGTCGAGTCCGACTCTTCGCGACCCCATGGACCAGCTCCCGCCAGGCCCTCCTGTCTTCCGCCGTCCTCTGAAGTTGGCTCAATTTCATGTTTGTTGCATCTATGACACTGTCCAACCATCTCATCCTTTGCCGTCCCCGTCTTCTTTGACCTTCAATCTTTCCCAGCATCAGGGTCTTCTCCAGTGAGTGCTCCTGTCTCATTGGGTGGCCCAAGTCTTTGAGCTTCAGTTTCATTATCTGGCCTTCCAGGGAGCAGTCAGGGTTGATTTCTTTTAGGGTTGACTGATTTGATCTTCTTGCAGTCCAAGGGACTCTCAAGAGTCTTCTCCAGCACCATAGTTCAAAAGAATCTATTCTTCGGCGCTCGGCCTTCCTTATAATCCAACTCTCGCAGCCATACATGACTACTGGGAATACCATTGCTTTGACCATGCGAACTTTTGTTGGCAGGGTGATGTCTCTACTTTTTATCATGCTGTTTAGGTTCGCCATCGCTTTCCTCCCAAGGAGCAGGCGTCTTTTAACTTCATGGCTGCTGTCACAGTCTGCGGTGATCTGGGATCCCAGGAACGTGAAGTCATTATAGTACAAAAACCTAAAGTCCGATATATATCTAGTAGGAAAGTCCACAGCGACAGAGACAGGATTCAGTGCTGTGGACTATCTTGCTTTCTGACGAGAGACGGAGGAGAGAGGCAGCAGTCGTCGATGCCCGCGTCGTAGGCTGTTACACTTTCTGAAAAGAGATGCAGCAGGCATCAAAGCGACACGCCTCCCAGGCAAAAGGTGCGTGTTTTGAGAGATTCTTCTTCGGGCAAAATTGTTTTCCCTGGAACCAAAGCTCCCGATGCTACAATGCACAAGTCAACAATTCTAGAGAAGGCTTCTCCGGTTCTTCCAGACAGGTCCAGGAGACCTCCTAGCATTGCAAGTCCTCTTCAAACTACAAGAGATCAGTTTCCTTGGAAAAAACTGGAGGGAAGAACTCCCACCGCGGCCCCTCGCCTCCCCAAACTCCAGCCTCCCCAGGAGTTTCCCAACTCGCAGTTGACAACCCCAGCAGGACGGCCCCGAGCGCCCGCAGTGCCGCTCTAGGAAAGAGATATCCCTCTCCTCTGTTGCCGTCTCAACCCTGGAGGGACGGCAGGTGGGCAGCCCCCGCCCTGGATTTAATTGCTGTAATCCTTTTAAGACAGGCTTTTGCATTCAGCAGGTAATGGGCTTAAAAGGAATTACACACAAGCTTCCTTCACGCATCCAAGGAATTGGGAGAGGCACCAAACCTCGCCAGACAAGGCAGGGACCGCAGTGAAGGCTGCCAACTTCAGACTGGGAAATTCCAGAAGGTTTGGGGGCGGAACACGGGGGGCGGGCGG
>NW_015160875.1:225810-230618 GCF_001447785.1 Gekko japonicus
GTGGGTGGGAGGGACCTCAGCAGGGTGCCACGCCTTTGAGCTTGTGCTCCAAAGCAGCCATTTCCTCCAGGGGAACAGATCTCTGCTAGCTGGAGATCAGTTGTAGTTCTGGGAGTTTCCTAGGCCCTCCCCCGGGGGTTGGCAACACTGCCGGCTCCAGAGCCCAGCAAGTGCAAGCAACAGAGGACGATCCACGGCCCGACACTCCTGCACAGGCCCTGTTGAAATGCAGGAGCTGCATGAGAGCATGGTAGGAAGGAGGCGTCCCAGTGGATCGTGGCCCAGGGCAGTGTTGAGCCAGTTCTAGGGCTCTGCTCGGCAAAGGAGATTGCTGAAGGGCAGGAGACATCTTGCTGGCTTGCGTGTAAGTCGCCAACATCCTGCCCCCCTTGGTGGTGGATTCGAGAAGTTGCTAGTTAGAGCCAGGTAGTTTCCGTCCTACACCAGGGCCAGTTCCGGGTTCTGAGGGGCCCTGGGCAGAGAGAGTCCCCACAGGGCCCCCCGTCCTCCTCTAGAAGAAGAGGAGGAGGAGGAGACTGGATTTCTACGCTGCCCTTATTCTCCTTTCCCTTCCCCTCCCAACAACAGACACCCTGTGAGGGAGGTGGGGCCGAGAGAGCTCTGACAGAAACTGCTCTTTTTCAAGAACAGCTCTGAGAGAACTACGGCTTGCCCAAGGTCATCCAGCAGGTGCAAGTGGAGGAGGGGAGAATCAAACCCAGCTCTCCCAGATTAGAGTCTGTGCACTTCACCACGACACCAAACTACCCACCCCCCCAGGGCTTTTCCTGCTGGCACTTCCCTTTCCACCTACCCACCCACTGGCCTGCAAATCCTTCCTCTGCCCAAGAACCCTCCCAAACACCCTCTCTCCAAGGGCGCCACACGGTATGAGTGGTAGCACCACCACTGCCACTGCTGAAAGCAACACGTGTGTGTGTGTGTGTTCACTGCCGCCCAGCAGCTTCCGACTTATGGTGACCTCATGAAGGAATGACCTCCAAAACATCCTCTTGTTCAGAGCCTTGCTCGGCAGACAGAGGGTCCTCGTGACTTCCTCGGTGGAGTCCCTCCGTCTCCAGTTGGGTCTTCCTCCTTCCCTGCCGCCTCCCACTTTTCCTGGCATTCTTGTCTTTTCCCACTGCTCTCCTGCACTTCCATCCCTACCCAGTTTGGTGTAGTGGTTAGGAGACTGGACACTAATCTGGGAGAACCAGGTTTGATTCCCCACTCCTCCACATGCAGCTGCTGGTGTGACTTTGGGTCAGTCACAAGTTCTTTCAGAGCTGTTTTCTCAAGGGCAGTCCTTGAAAGAGCTCTCTTGGCCCCACCTACCTCGCAGGGTATCTGTGTTGGTTTGGTGTAGTGGTTAAGTGTGCAGACTCTCATCTGGGAGAACCAGGTTTGATTCCCCACTCCTCCACTCGCAGCTGCTGGATGACCTTGGGCAAGCCATAGTTCTGTCAGAGCTGTCCTTGAAAAAGAGAAGTTTCTGTCAGAGCTCTCTCAGCCCCACCTACCTCCCAGGCAATGCTCCCTCTAAGCTGGGAAGTCCTATGAGCAGAAATTCTACCTTGTGTGCGACTGCCATTAAAGTCGTGAGCGAGCAATTTGGCTATGGCATAAATTTAGTTTGCTCTGGAGCCATTCCTTCTGAGCTGAGATAAAAAGTTGTGAGCTGAAGGCTAAAAAACTATGAGCTAGCTCACACTAACTCAGCTTAGAGGGAGCACTGCTTGCATCCCTACCCAGTTTGGTGCAGTGGTTAGAAGCCAGTTTGATGTCGTGGTGAGGAGCCCAGACTCTAATCTGGGAGAACCGGGGTTGATTCCCCACTCGTTCTCCACGTGCAGCTGCTGGTGTGACCTTGGGTCAGTCACAAGTTCTCTCAGAGCTGTTCTCGAGAGAGCTCTCTCAGCCCCGCCTACCTCACAGGGTGTTTGTTGTGGGGAGGGGAAGGAGTTTGTCAGCTGCTCAGAGACTCCTTTGGGTAGTGAAGGGCCGTGGGGTATAATAAATGTAATCTTCTCCTCCTCCTCCACTTCTTCTTCTTCCTCCTCTTCCCCTGAGGCAGTGATGCTGGGCCATGCATGCAGCAGGGAGTGTGGGTGGAAGAGCATGAGAATGATGCAGGAGGTCAGGGGCAGCCCCCCCCCCCGCCGAAAATCCTGGGCTGCCCCTCCTCAGGGTACACGGGGTCTGGCCCTTCTCCCACCCGCAGGGCCCTCCCCCAGGGAATCTCCTGCAGCCAGGGGGGTGGGTGCTGCCCCCTGCAGGAGCTCTCCCAGAGGAGAAGGGCGAGTGGAGTTCGGCCGGGAGAAGCCCCAGCCGCAATTTATGGGGCTCATTGCCGGAGCGCCACCGCTTCCACTCCTAATGAAATTTTACGGCAGGTGGGAAGGATGCAACGTCCCAGCCCAGGGAGTGTTCCTATTTATTCATTAGGGTTATTTATGGCCTGGCAGCCGTGCCGGAGACAAACCTGGAAATCAGGCCAACCCGCCGGCTGGAGGGCAGGCTTGCTGGAGAGAAACGAGGCCAAGGAAGGAAGGCCGGGCCAGATGGTCCCCTGCTCCTCCTGAACCAGTCTCTCTCTCTCTCTCTCAGGGCTAGGCAAGAAGGGATGAGAAGGCACTATCTGTGTCATCCAGGAGGCTCATTCACATCACAAAGGCCACCAGTGATTTATGCATCACGAATGAGAACACCCTTCCCCGTTCGAAGTGAGAAGCACCAGATCCTCTGGGTTCATAGAATCACAGAGCTGGAAGGGGCCATACAGAGCATCTAGTCCAACCCCCTGTTCAATGCAGGATCGGCCTAGTGATGGCAAACCTTTTAGAGACTGAGTGCCCAAACTGCGACCCAAAACCCACTTATATATCGCAAAGTGCCAACACAGCAATTTAACCTGAATACTGAGGTTTTACTTTAGAAGAAAAAACTCATACATTAACTGAAGATGATCCAAACAAAGTAAGGAAAGCAATCCCAAATGCTTTCATTGACTTAAAATTATTTGGCAGATAATTCGACACTTTAATGACGGTCTGGGCCTGGCTGGGGTGATGGCATGCGTGCCCACAGAGAGGGCTCTGAGTGCCACCTCTGGCACCCGTGCCGTAGGTTCGCCGCCACTGGCCTAGTGCATCCCTGACAAGTGTTTGTCCAGGGAGCTCACCACCTCCCCAGGCTGCCGATTCCACTGCTGAACTACTCTTCTGTAAAAAAAAATTTAAAATCCTAATACCCAGCTGGTATCTTTCTACTGCTTAAACCCATTCTTATGAGTCCTCTCCTCTGCTGCCAACGGGAACAACTCCCTGCCCTCCTCTAAGGGACAGCCCTTCTAAAGTCTTCAAGAGAACAATCGTGTCCCCCCTCGATCCTGTCTTCTCCAGATAAAACATTCCCAAGCGATGCTCCCTCTAAGCTGTGGAGTCTTGTGAGCAAAAACCCTACTTTGTGAGCTCCTGGCATTCAAGTTGTGAGTGAGCAATTTGGATGTTGCATAAACTAGTTTGCTCTGGAGCCCACCTTCCTGAGCGAAGACAAAAATGTGTGAGCTGGAGGCTAAACAACTGTGGGCTAACTCACACTAACGCAGCTTAGAGGGAACACTGTTCTCAAGTTCAAGATGGGTATCCCCTGTTAGCCTGTCTGTAGCAGCAGAAAAGAACAAGAGTCCTGTAGCACCTTAAAAACTAACAATATTTGTGGCAGGGGAGGAGCTTTCCTGAATTCACTGGAATTCATTGCCACAGGGGGCAGTGGCAAGCTACAAGCATGGACGGCTTCAAGAGGGAATTAGATAAACATCTGGAGCAGAGGTCCACCAGTGGCTATTAGCCACAAGGTATAGATAGGGACTCTCAGTCTGGGGCAAGGGATGCTCTGTATTCTTGGTGCTTGGGGGGGGGGCAACAGTGGGAGGGCTTCTAGTGTCCTGGCCCCACGGCTGGACCTCCTGAGGGCACCTGGTTGTTTTGGCCACTGTGTGACCCAGAGTGTTGGATTGGAGGGGCCATTGGCCTGATCCAGCCCTGGCTTCTCTTATGTTCTTATAAGAGGGAACTGGATAAACATATGGAGCAGAGGTCCATCAGTGGCTCTTAGCCATAAGGCATAGAGAGGAACTCTCGGTCTGGGGCAAGGGATGCTCTGTTATTCTTGGTGTTTGGCGATCTTTTGGGAAATGATACAATCAATGAATATTAACCTTACAAATTGGGAAAAGATACAATTAAACTCATGAGTTCTAAAGGACAAAAAATGTCTTTCTATAAAGCAAGATCAGAATTGGATAACATATGGTTAAAATCAGAGGATAAACTGATTCAAAAATTGTATAATTTCCTGCTAGAAGAGGAAACAAGGGAGGAGTGGTTAAAACCGTCAATGATAACTTGGACAAAAGACATAGGGTGCAATATAAGACTAGAAGAATGGGAAAAAACATGGAGATCTATTAAATTCTTAAGATCCACATCATATAATGAAAATATAATTAAAATGTTATATAGGTGGCACTGGACACCAGATAAATTGCTTAAATGCTACACTAATGTCTCTGGAAATTGTTGGAGGTGTAAGAATAACATAGGAACATATATTCATATCTGGTGGAGGTGTGAGAAAATACAAAAATTCTGGAAAAGTATTAAGCAGTTAATAGAAGAAATTACAGGAATCAATTTGCCAATCACACCAGAAATCTTTTTACTTAATATCACACCAGAGGGGATTAAACATAATGAGTTATCTATTATACTGTACATAATTACAATCTCAAGAATAATAATAGCAAA
>NW_015160875.1:231156-257146 GCF_001447785.1 Gekko japonicus
GGTAAAATAGGGTATACAAATCTCTGCCTAAGTGATTAGTGCCATGAGCATCTCAGTAAATAGTGCTCAATATCATCCACTTCGCCCAAACCACATTGACAGATTCTTAAGGCAACAGGTAAACCCATAAAACGACCAACACAGACCATTGAAGGAATGGCATGGAATCTGAGGGCTGTAAATGCCCTTCTTAGGTCAAGATTGGTTAATTTCTCTAAATAGCCAGTCCTCCAGTGATCTCTTTTAAAGATCTTAAACAGAGGGGCCGTTCGGCAACTTGCCGCTGCATGAAGGTTCAAAAGGCCATCCTTATGAAATACCCATTCCTTCAATTTGGACTTTTGATTATCATTATCTGCTAAACCCATTAGGTCATCCGGAATTGAGTATTCCTGTAGGATAGAAGACAGATAGTCATTTAAATTTTTGGAAGATTTCAACAATATTCCAAAACTTTGGACCCCTAGGATATCCTGGGGTTGTTCCTGACATTTCCTCCAGTAGGAAAGAATTCTTACATTTGCCCTGGCTTTCAGCGATGCCATACCCAATTCTATCCTCATCAGCGCCACAGGTGAACCTTTAGGCAAAACCAAAATCCGTCTCATGAAATAGTTTTGCACAGTTTCAATCAGGGTTAGCATCGACTCATTCCAACCCCAAATCTCTACCCCATACAACATTGCAGCGGTTATCTTACTTACAAAGACTTTGACAACTGGATCTATCATACCACCACCCCTGGAGAAATAAAACTTCAACAAAGCCCCTAAGTTACTCATAGCTGCAATCTTCAGTTGTATAATATGGGGCCGCCAGGAAAGGGTCTCAGAGAAGGTTATGCCTAAGTATTTATATGTACTGCATTGCTCGATTGGTGTACCAAGGATACTCCATCTGGATTTCTTAGGTCTTTTCCTGAATACCAGAACTTTGGATTTGGCGTAGTTTATTTGCAAGGCTTCTGCCTTGCAATACTCACCTAGTTTGTTAGGTCTTTTCCTGAATACCAGAACTTTGGATTTGGCGTAGTTTATTTGCAAGGCTTCTGTCTTGCAATACTCACCTAGTTTGTTCAATAATCTCCTCAGGCCAATCTTGGTAATAGATAAAAGGACCATATCGTCTTCAGATCGCATAAATCTTTCGCCTTTTACTAAGGATAGGGAGACCACCAAGGAAGTCCAGAGCAGCGATATAGGGGCAGGCAATGGAAAGCCACCTCTGTTTTGCTTGACCTGGCCGGCCCAGGCTAGGCTGCTCTCATCCGATCTCGGAAGCTAAGCAGAGTCAGCTCGGTTAGAACTTGGGTGGGAGACCACCGAGGAAGCCCAGGGTTGCTACGCAGGGGCAGGCAAGGGCCAACCAACCTCTGTTCATATATTGCCCTGGCCTAGAGGACTCAGGCTACCCGGATTGCATCAGATCTCAGAAGCTAAACAGGGTTGGTCCTGGTGAGTACTTGGATGGGAAGTCCTTCTTCACCCAAAGAGGGATGAACACTTGGAATTCACCGCCACAGGAGGAGGGGGCGGCTACAAGCAGGGATGGCTTCAAGGGGGAACTGGATAAACATAAGGAGCCGAGGTCCATCAGTGGCTCTTAGCCACAAGGTATAGATAGGGGCTCTGGGGCAACTGATGCTCTGTCATCTTGGTGCTTGGGGGGGGGGGCAACAGTGGGAGGGCTTGGTGTACCTCCTGATGGCACCTGGTATTTTTGGCCACTGTGTGATAGAGTGCTGGACTGGATGGGCCACTGGCCTGATCCAGCATTGGCTCATCTTATGTTCTTCTATGGAGCAGAGGCCCATCAGTGGCTATTAGCCACAAGGTATAGATAGGAACTCTCAGTCGGGGGCAAGTGATGCTCTGTATTTTTGGTGCTTGGGGGGGCAACAATGGGAGGGCTTCTGGTCTCCTGGCCCCACTGCTGTACCTCCTGATGGCACCTGGTATTTTTGGCCCCTGTGTGACACAGAGTGTTGTACTGGATGGGCCATTGGCCTGATCCAACACTGGCTTCTCTTATGTTCTTCTATGGAGCAGAGGTCCATCATTGGCTATTAGCCACAAGGTACAGATAGGAATTCTTGGTCCGGGGCAAGGGATGCTCTGTATCCTTGGTGCTTGGGGGGGGGGGGCAAAAGTGGGAGGGCTTTTAGCGTCCTGGCCCCACTGCTGGACCTCCTGAAGACACCTGGCATTTTTGGCCACTGGCTTCTCTTATGTTCTTATAAGAGGGAACTGGATAAGCATATAGAGCAGAGGTCCATCAGTGGCTCTTAGCCACAAGGTATAGATAGGAACTCTCCGTCTCGGGCAAGGGATGCTCTGTCTTCTTGGTGCTTGGTGGGGGGTCAACAGTGGGAGGGCTCCTGGTGTCCTGGCCCCACTGCTGGACCTCTTGGTGGCACCTGGCATTTCTGGCCACTGTGTGACTGGAGGGGCCTTTGGCCTGATCCAACATTGGCTTCTCTTCTGTTCTTATGTTCACCATGGAGGTCCGGAGTCGCAACGCGGAGGCAGGCGTGGGCAAACCACCTCTGAGCGTCTCTTGCCCTGAAACAGTTCAGGGCGGCCATCCGTTGGCTGTGACTTGTCTAGGAGGAGTGCGGGATGGGGCGTGCCTGTGTGCGTGTGTGTACACAAAGCTTTACCGCCATCTCTGTGTTTTCTATACGGATCTGAGTTGTGGATTTAATTGGCTTCACGGTGCGTTTTGATCATGCTTCCTTGGTCCCCGTGGCGGCCCTGACTGGGTAGAGAGGCGGGATGTAAATTCTGTTAATAAATAAAAACAAATGTGCCGTTGATGCACATCTGGCCAGCTTGACAGCATCCATCCTTCTGTCTGACCCTGACATTTTTACCCTGCCGTTCCTTGAATGAGTTGTGGATGGCTGTTCAAGGTCCCTCCCTCCTCCGTCCTTGAGAAAAAACTCCTTCTGGGAAGGAAGGCAGTTCGTGGGAAGAGCCGGATCGGCAGGCAGGCAGGCAGGCCGGGACTGAGCCCCAACTGCCCACCTGGGCTTTCCTGAGCGCCCCTCTGTCCCATGCCCCCCTGCGCAGCCACGACTGGATGGGTGCCAGCGGTGCTGAAAGGGAAAGAGAAGGTGCCAATTTATTACACCTTTGCTTTGGGCCGTGTTCTCTTGTCTCCGGTTGTGAGCAGGTTTGACTAAAGAGGTAAATTAGTCCTTCTCTAGAGGGAAGGTGATGGATGAGGCACTCGGAGGCGAGCGGAAGGGGCTGGTGGGAAAGGCGGGAGGAGAGTCACACGGCCCCCTTCCTCAGAGAAACCCAGAGAAGACCGACTGCAGCACAGACCCAATGGGAAAGGAAGGTGCTGCTCCAAGCAGGACGGGCATCCTTTGAAACCCGCCAAAGATGCAGTCACGACTGCGTTGCCTGCTGAATCTGCCGCTTTGCAAAGCCGGGCAGGGAGGCGCTATCACCAGAGAGCCAGTTTGGTGTCGTGGTTAAGTGCGCGGACTCTAATCTGGGAGAACCGGGTTTGATTCCCCACTCCTCCTCCACATACAGCCACATACAGCTGACCTTGGGTCAGTCACAAGTTCTCTCAGAGCTGTTCTTTCCGGAGCTGTCCTCAAGAGAGCTCTCTCAGCCCCACCAACCTCACAGGGTGTCTGTTGTGGGGAGGGGAAGGGGAAGGAGTTTTGTAAGCCGCTCTGAGACTCCTTCGGGTAGTGAAGGGTGGGGGATAAATCCAATCTCTCCAGTTTGGTGTAGTGGTTAAGTGCACGGACTCTAATCTGGGAGAACCGGGTTTGATTCCCCCACTCCTCCACTTGCACCTGCTGGATGACCTTGGGCAAGCCATAGTTCTGGTAAGAGCTGTTCTTGAAAAAGAGCCGTTTCTGTCAGAGCTCTCTCAGCCCCCACCTACCTCCCAGGGTGTCTGTTGTGGGGAGGGGAAGGGAAAGGAGTCTGTAAGCCTCTCTGAGACACCTTCGGTAGTGAAGGGCGGGGGAATAAATCCAATCTCCTCTCCTCCTCCTCCTCCTCCTGATTGCTTCTGACCAGAGAATGGCCACTGAGGGGTGGGCAGACTCAATTATACATTTGCACTTATGCATTCCATTTGCAGGGACTTATCCATATCCATATGGAGCCGCGGTGGCTCAGAGGTTAAGACGCTGAGATGCAGGCTGGAAGGTTTGTAGGTTGGCAGTTCGAGACCAGAGTGCCGCATGATGGCGTGAGCTCCCGTCTCTGGCCCCAGCTCCTGAACCCTGACTGTTCCCTGGAAGGCCAGATAATGAAACTGAAGCTCAAATACTTTGGCCACCCAATGAGAAGGGAGCACTCACTGGAGAAGACCCTGATGCTGGGAAAGATTGAAGGTCAAAAAAGACGGGGACGGCCAAGGATGAGATGGTTAGAAAGTGTCATAGATGCAACGAACATGAAGTTGAGCAAACTTCAGAGGACAGCAGAAGACAGGAAGGCCTGGCGGGATCTGGTCCATGGGGTCGCGGAGAGTCGGACTCGACTGTGCAACTGAATAACAACAAAGGACACGGACACAAAGGGTTTCTTTTACTTAAAATAAAAACATGCTTAAAACATTAGCACTCTTAGAATCATAGAATCATGGAATGTTAGGGTTGGAAGGTACCTTGCAGGTCATCTAGTCCAACCCCCTGCACTCTGCAGGAGCACAGCTGAAAGATGGCCCTACAACATACCTGAAAGATCCAGCCTCTGCTTGAAAATGTCCAGCGAAGGAGCATCCACCACCTCCCCAGGCAGACTGTTCCACTGCTCAACCACTCTTGCAATATTTTATTTATTTAACAGTATCTGATATTGCAAGAGTGGTTGAACAGTGGAATTATTGCATCAAAATGTCTGTGCTCTTGCGATATTGAGGGTGCTGTTCAGGTGTGTATCTGTAAGCTGCAAACCTACTTTTGATTTATTGACATTCACCACAGAAGTCTCAAGTCTTGGACCCCGAGGAAAACATGAAATGACTGAGCGATTGAGAGAGTCTGGCGAAGTACGTTATGATGCAGCAGCAGCAGGGGTCATTTCCTGCAGGAGCGCACAGGAGCGAAGCTCCGGCAGTAAAGAGCCCAGGGGGTGGGCACATGCAACAAGCCCCACCCCCTGCTCCCAGCAGCCCTCAGTCAGAGCAAGAAGCAGCCAGGTAAGTTGCAGAGCTCCCCCCGGCCCCCCCAGTCCAAAACAGTCTAGTGGCACCTTTAAGACCAGGTTTTATTCAGGTACAAGCTCTCCCTTCTCTGTGAGGACAGATCTGCACGTCCCCCCCCCTCCAATAGCTAGCAATCCAAAACAGTGGAGCTTGAGTGGTGGGTGTTGCCTTCTGACACACTTCCGGTGATGTCAGGGGGTGTGGCATATGCAAATAAGTTATGCTAATGAGCTATGCTAATGAGCTCCTGCACCTCTTTTTCTACAAAATGACCCCTGAGAAGCAGCAACAGAACTGGAAGCAGGAGATGGCCAGTTCCAGTGCGGGCCTGATGGAAGCCCTCTGGGGGGCCTGATCCGGCCCCTGGACCGCATGTTTGACACCCCTGCTCTAGAAGTGAGCAACCTTAGATCTGAGATCTGGCTCAAGGACTTGCAGCTGGTGAAAACTGTTATGTCTGCCCGCCGAACTTGCCTGCTGCAAAGCACGCAGGACCTCCAACGAAATTACAAATGCCCGTTTTGGATATCTGAGCAAACAGCCTGGTACCTCTGGATTATTTTTGAATTAAACTTGGGCCGGGGGGGGGGGGAGACCTAGCATTTGCTTCTGCTTAGATTCTGAAGTGGTGGCGAAAGAAAGGGAGGGCAGGGAAGAGAAAAGGATTGCTCTTTGGTGTAGTGGTTAAGTGTGCGGACTCTAATCTGGGAGAACCGGGTTTGATTCCCCCACTCCTCCACTTGCACCTGCTGATGTGACCGTGGGTCAGTCACAAGCTCTGGCACAGCTGTCCTTGAAAAAGAGCAGTTTCTGTCTGAGCTCTCTCAGCCCCACCCACCTCACAGGGTGTCTGTTGTGGGGAGGGGGAGGGAAAGGAGTTTGTAAGCCGCTCTGAGACTCCAAGTGAAGGGCGGGGTAGAAATCCAATCTCTTCTCTTTTTCTCTTCTCTCTGGGAGAGCTCTGCTTGGAGTGCAGGAATCCCCGCTTTGAGAGGCCTTCGCTAACCCACGGAGCAGGGAAGCCGTCCGTCCGTGGCAGGTCTCTTGCTTCCTTGGGGGATCCCGGGAGAGACCTGGCAGAAGTGCAGGTTTGGGGGCTGTGAGCTGGAGAGTCCTCATCCTAGCAGCATATCGACTCCTTCCTAATGACTCCTGGAAAGGGACTGGCAATTGGGTAATGCAACCATTCCACATCTGTCCAGATGCTCAGCAGATGAGCAGACCTGGCGAGGTACCTGTGTGCAGTCCCAGCTTCCGTCCCCCCTGAGCAATGTGCCAGCGCTTCTAAGCAGAGAGAAATAAACCCAAATTGAGGGTGAAGAATAATTTCTGGCATCCTTCGCCCGGGAACCGACGCTGCGCCAAATGCAAAGCGACGTTGTCAAAATTGGGGAGCAGGTCTTTTGAGGCACCCATCCTGTCTCTCTCTCTCTCTCTCTCTCTCCCTCCCTCTCTCCCACTATTGATTTTTCCTCCGTTGCAGGAAGCATTCAGAGGCAAATAAAGCAGAGCAAAGCAAACAGGGCCCGTTCCTTTCAGGTTTGATTTCTGGCCCTGGAAATCGTTACGCAAAATCATCGCTGAAATCATTCTGCTGGGCTCTGACGGGGAGTCCTCCGCGGGCGGGCCACTGTGGAATCTGACGCAGAAGAACGAGCTAAGTGAAAGGAAGCGAGGGTGGGGGGATTATTCAGTGCTGAAAGAGAGAGACTGAAAGCGAGCGAGCGAGCAAACCAAGAGAGGAATTGACGTCCCGCCGCAGATACAAGCATGGACGGCTTCAAAAGGGAATTAGATAGGCATATAAAGCAGAGGTCCATCAGTGGCTATTAGCCACAAGTTATGGATAGGGACTCCGGGGCAAGTGATGCTCTGTCTTCTTGGTGCTTGGGGGGGGGGTCAACAGTGGGAGGGCTTCTAATGTCCTGGCCCCACTGCTGGACCTCCTGATGGCACTGGTATTTCTGGCCACTGTGTGACACAGAGTGTTGGACTGGATGGGCCTTTGGCCTGATCCAACATTGGCGTCTCTTATGTTCTTCTATGGAGCAGAGGTCCATCAGTGGCTCTTAGCCACAAGGTATAGATAGGGACTCTCGGTCTGGGGCAAGGGATGCTCTGTCTTCTTGGTGCTTGGGGGGGGGGGCCACCAGTGGGGGGGCTTTTGGTGTCATCTGGCCCCACTGGTGGACCTCCTGATGGCACCTGGTATTTCTGGCCACTGTGTGACACAGAGTGTTGGACTGGATGGGCCACTGGCCTGATCCAACACTGCTTCTCTTATGTTCTTCTATGGAGCAGAGGTCCGTCAGTGGCTCTTAGCCACAAGGTACAGATAGGAACTCTCGGTCTAGGGCAAGGGATGCTCTGTCTTCTTGGTGCTTGGGGGGGGCAACAGTG
Source organism: Gekko japonicus (assembly GCF_001447785.1). Taxonomy (NCBI): domain Eukaryota; kingdom Metazoa; phylum Chordata; class Lepidosauria; order Squamata; family Gekkonidae; genus Gekko; species Gekko japonicus. The sequence goes on from NW_015160875.1 coordinate 238,738, forward strand.
GGGGGGCTTCTAGTGTCCTGGCCCCACTGGTGGACCTCCTGATGGCTCCTTGTCTTTTTGGCCACTGTGTGACAGAGTGCTGGACTGGATGGGCCTTTGGCCTGATCCAACATTGGCGTCTCTTATGTTCTTAGGTGGGGGAGCTCACCAAATCCAGGGCCCTCGCACAAATCACGCAGCGAGCCTGGGCTTGGCACGGACTCTGTGCTTCATAGGGGGACCACTGACCATCATGTCTTCCTGGACTGGTTCTTTTGGCATGATGCATGCATTTGCAAACAATTAATGGTAACGTCGACCCTTCTTGGTGGGCGCCCAGAAGAGGGACTCCCGGCTTTCTGAACTTGTGGGCACTTTCGGAATTCTGACGCAGGGTGAGGGGAGCAGCGGCAAACATGGCGGCTGCAGGAGGAGGGGCCGGCCACAAAATGGCTGCGGCAGGAGGTGAAGGCAGACGCCCGAGGGCGGCGGAGAAGACGGGCCATGTTATGTCTGGACGTGTGCAATCTTCCACTCAGTCTTAACTGCTGCAGGTGCTCGTAGCCAGCATAAGGAGGCATGCCTGGATTTGTCTGGCAGGCCACCTAGTTGGAGCTTGAAGCCCCAGAACAAACCCTGCCTGCAGATTGGCCCCTGGGGGCGGCCAGCCAGCCAATCTGGAGCGTGGAGGCCATTCGAACTCACCAATCGCATGGGGGCTGGGAGTGGCTTAGGTGTACATAGTGAGGGCGGTTGCCCCCTGTAAAGCGTTCCTGTTGAGATGCAATAAACTGCGGCTTGCTGAAATCACTCTGCCTTCGCCTCCGCCGTGTTAAGCCCACTATTTACCAGCCCATTCTCAAAAACACGCTGGGAGGAAAGAAGAGTGAGAGGGAATAAAATGGACGCCAGTCGCAGCAGCCACTGAAAACAAAATCCTTCCAATCTATAGAGCCAATCCGAAGCCCTCAGCGGCCCCACCCACTCCCTAGAAACACTTGCTGGGCCCCAGGAAGGATGTTGGTGGGCACCACGTTGGGGAGCCCTGGCCTAGCAAACTGCGGTGTTTGCAGCAGACCTCGGTCTCCACCAGGCAGCTCGTGTCTGAATGTTTTGGCTGTCTTGAACATATGGGGCTACCTCAGGCCCTCGGGCCACCTCTCCTGGTCCTGCCTAGTCTGCCGGACAAGTGGGTCTTTGGGGGGTCTCAGGCAGAGAAAGGTATATCCCGGTCCCTGTGTTATGTACTGGGGCTGGAACATTCCAGGACTGTTTCTACCAGAGACTGGCTGAGCTTGGAGCTCTAGAACAATAGCCCACCAGGACTCTGGATGTGGTTTTTGCATGCTCTTTAAACAGGGCTCTTGCCCTGAGGTTTCAGTCTTGTTCCTGAAATCACTGAATGAAGTAGAGCTGTTCACTACAATGTGTCTTGATGTGTCAACACTCCCAAGTATTTAACACCCTGTAAACGGAGATCCTTCTAAAGTTGGGACCATCTGCATGCAAGGGTTCAACCTCTTAAATGTCCTGAAGGATGGATTTCAGGTGCCCCTTGGTGGTCGGACAGCTGGAGACCCTTGCCAAAGCAATGCATAACACAGTGGTTGAATTTTTCTTTTGTCACTGGGCAGATGTCAAAGACAATCCCTATCCAGACAACACACACTTGTGCGTGTGATGTGTTTGCTCAACCCCTGAGCAATGCTTCCTCTAAGCTGTGGAGTCTTGCGAGCAAAGATTCTGCTTTGTGAGCTCCTGGCATTAAAGCTGTGAGCGAGCGATTGGGCTGCTGCATACATTAGTTTGCGCTGGAGCCCTCCGTCCTCAGCTCAGGCAACAATGTGTGAGCTGGAGGCTAAAAAACTGTGAGCTAGCTCACACTAACTCAGCTTAGAGGGAACACCGCCCCTGATTCATGTGGCCTTCCCTAGCTATGCCCACACAAAGCTGCCTTAACGCGGTTTGGACAGTCAGCCTGCTCAGTCCAGTCAATAATGTCTGCTCCAACTGGCAGCGGCTTCTTTCTGACAGAGCAAGCCGGCTGTGCCGTTGAAGAATCTCTCAAGGAGGAGGCCAGGGACTGAACTGGGACCTTCTGCGGAGGAGGAGGAGGAGAAGAAGAAGAAGAAGAAGAAGAAGAAGAAGAAGAAGAAGAAGAAGAAGAAGAAGAAGAAGAAGAAGAAGAAGAAGAAGAAGAAGAAGAAGAAGAAGAAGACGACGACGACGACGACGACGACGAAGAGGAGGAGATTGGATTTATACTCTGCCCTTCACTACCCAAAGGTGTCTCAGAGCGGTTTACAAACTCCTTCCCCTCCCCACAACAGACACGCAGTGAGGTTGGTGGGGCTGAGAGAGCTCTGACAGAAACTGCTGTTTTTCAAGAACAGCTGTGCCGGAACTATGGCTTGCCCAAGGTCATCCAGCCAGGTGCAAGTGGAGAAGTGGGGAATCAAACCCGGTTCTCCCAGATTAGAGTCTGCGCACTTAACCACGACACCAAACTGGGTCAAGGCTGGATATGCAGCCAGCTGGAAAAGCCCCTTGAGAAGAAATAGCCTGCAACCCCCCCCCCAAGGCTGCCTCTCCAAGACCACTGTCATTGGGTCTACACTGCAATGTTGTTGTGAGGAAGCAACGGGCAGCTCTCAGGGTTCTGTAATACACTAGGGAAAAGCAGCTCGGGCTTGACTCTTAGGAAAGTAGCCAGCAGCTAGAGAGGCCGACAGAGACGAATGATCCTCAGTGGGTGGACAAGGGGTGGTTATGTATTCCCTGACCTTGAAGATGAGGAGGGAGTTTCTGTGAGTCTTTCTGTCTCAAGCCATGAAGGACTAATGCTTTGGCCAGAGACTCCAACTTGACCATAGTGGGAGAAGTCCCAACTCTGAAGAGCATGATGTTGTGGAATTTTTTTCTGAGGTCTTGTAACCCAAAGGAGGAGGAGGAGGAGGAAGAAGAAGAAGAGGAGGAGGAGGAGGAGGAGGAGATTGGATTTATACCCCACCCTTCACTACCCAAAGGAGTCTCAGAGCGGCTCACAAACTCCCTTCCCCTCCCCACAAGAGACACCCTGGGAGGTAAGTGGGGCTGAGAGAGCTCTGACAGAAACGGCTCTTTTTCAAGGACAGCTCTGACAGAACTATGGCTTGCCCAAGGTCATCCAGCCAGGTGCAAGTGGAGGAGTGGGGAACCAAACCCGGTTCTCCCAGATTAGAGTCCGCGCACTTCACCACGACACTAAACTTAACCAAAGCGCCTGTCCTTATTTTAACATCTATTAGGGCCAAGCTGAAAAGGTAAATTCAGGGTAAGATCTGCATTTGTTCACTCTTCTTTTAATCTTTGCGTAGTCTTATTGCATAGAGAAATTGTGCATGTGACTTACTCTTTTTTATAAACTTTTGTAATTTAAAGTCTAATTTCTGTACCTAAGCCTAGTCATGTTTACCAAAGGAAAAGTAAAGAGAGGGTGGGGGGGAGGTTGATATTTCCATCGCTGAGTATAGATTCAGGTGGGGATCCGTGTCGGTCTGAAGCAATAGAAGAAAGATTGAGTCTAGTGGCACCTTTAAGACCAACAATGTTTAATTCTGGGTACAAGCTTTCGTGTGTGTGCACAGTTCTTAGCGTGCACGCACATGAAAGCTTATACCTTGAATTAAACTTTGTTGGTCTTAAAGGTGCCACTAGACTCAAACTTTGTTTTATCCCTGAGCGTGTGAGAGAGAATGACGCAGCCCTGGTCTTCCGGTGGGAGAAAGGCTCTTCGGATGAGGTGGTAGTGGTGGTGGAAATACCAAGCAAGTAGGAGTTACAGGAAAGTAATACAAAACAGATTAATCACCAAGTGGCGATTTGGGATGGTTGTGGAGCTTCCAGACTCCTGATGCAGACAGGAACAAGGTGTGGAGAGGACCGTTTCTCCACAGACCTCATTTCCAGGGGAAAGTTCACAAGAAGGGACCAAGAAGTCATACTCCTACTTAGGTAGTTCCAGAGGTTGGTCTGCAGTCGAACAGTGAGATTTGAGTCCAGAAGACCTTGGAGTCCAACAAGAATTTCAGGGTCGGAGCTCTGCATGTACTTTTATGTAAGCCCCATGTTCCCCAGCGAGCACTGTGTTCAGGGTCACAAAATCCATTGGCCCTCCTGAGGCCTAAAGATGCCAGGCTGGTCATAACCGGGGCCTTCTCAGTGGTGGCTCCATACTGGTGGAATGAGCTCCCAGAACAGATCAGGGCCCACAGGACCTTTTACAGTTCTGCAGGGCCTGCAAGACGGAGCTCTTCCACCAGGCCTTCGACTAGGGAGCCGCATCAAATAACTGAGAAGCCCAGGTCCTTGGCTTACCACCAACAGCCTGTGCTGTTGCATAAATACAGAGCCCAAGACGAGCCGACCACCAATATAGATAATCTGAATACATCACTGGATTGTTTCCGCCTTCTGCAAGCATTGTTATCAGTACTGTCGCTAGCACTTTACGATAATGGAGAGTTTTATTATTGTTTCAAGATTGCATATAATTTGTTATTTATGTGTTTTAATTTTTATGTAAGCCTCCCTGAGTTTGCTCCAGCGGGGATGGCTGGGTTATAAATTGAATGAATAAATAAATAAATAAATAAATAAATCACCTACCTTTTAACTGGAGATGCCAGGGATTGAACTTGGGGCCTTCTGCATACCAAGCTGGTGCTCTACCACGGAGGAGGAGAAGAAGGAGAAGGAGAAGGAGGAGAATGAGGAGAAGGAGGAGAAGGAGAAGGAGGAGAAGGAGGAGAAGGAAGGAAAGGAAGGAAAGGAAGGAAGGAAGGAAGGAAGGAAGGAAGGAAGGAAGGAAGGAAGGAAGGAAGGAAGGATTTGTACCTGCCCTTCACTCGGAGTTTCAGAGCAGCTTACAAACTCCTTTCCCTTCCCCTCCCCACAACAGTTACCCTGTGAAGTGGGTGGGGCTGAGAGAGTTCTTTCCAGAACTGTCCTTGAGAGAACAGCTATGCCAGAACTACGGCTTGCCCAAGGTCACCCAGCCAGGTGCAAGTGGAGGAGTGGGGGAATCAAACCCGGTTCTCCCAGATTAGAGTCCGCACACTTCACCACGACACCAAACTGGCTCTACTTAATCAGACCAATGGTCCATCAGGGTTAGTACTGTCCACACAGACTGGCAGCGGCTCTCCGGGGCCTCAGGTCAAGGTCTTTCACCTCTCCTACCAGCTGATCCTTGGAGATGCCACAGGTTGAACCTGGCATAGGGTTGCCAGATTTGGGTTGGGAAATACCTGGAGATTTGGGGGGTGGCGTTTAAGGAGGGTGGGGTTTGGGGGCATAATGCCGCTGCAGAGACCAACTCTCAAAGCAGCCATTTTCTCTCCAGGTGAACTAATTTGTGTCACCTGGAGGGCAGCTGTAATAGCGGGGCATCTCCAGCCAGCACCTGGGGGTTGCAAACCATGGAGAGAGACCACGGGATGGAAGCCGAAAGGAAGCAAAACAACCGTGATGTATGATGCTTCATAGACTTGTAAGTCCTTTCCCAATATCCAATTTATACGTGGAGCCACTCAAATGCATCAACACCCCGTCGGACCACGCATCTCGCGTCTCGTTCTGTATACAAACTTTATCAGAGTGGGTAGCGTTGAAATTCCTGTGTAATGACACTAGTGGATTTGATGAGCGTTGCTATGAGAAATGGCTATAAAAGGTAAAGATTCCCTTGCTCGGAAGCCAGTCGAATCTGAATCTAGGGTTGCGATGCTCATCTCCGTTTCCAAGCCGAAGAGCCAGCGCTGTCTGAAGACGTTTCCGTGGTCATGTGGCCGGCGTGACTAAACACCAAGGCGCACGGAACGCTGTTCCCTTCCCACCGAAGCAGTAATTGTTTATCTACTTGCCATTTCTTGCTTTCGAACTGCTAGGTTGGCAGGAGCTGGAACTAGAGACTGGAGCTCACTCCGTCATGCGGCACACTCAGGTCTCGAACTGCTGAACTACCGACCTTCCACAGCCTGCAGTTCAGCGTCTTAACCCCTTGAGCCACCGCAGCTGTAGTGCTTGCCAAATGGAATAAAATTGCATAGGAATTTCAACGCTGCCCACTCTGATAACGTTTGTATACGGAACGAGACGCGAGATGCGTGGTCTGTCGGGGCGTTGATGCGCTTGAGTGGCTCCAAGTAAATTGGATATTGGGAAAGGACGTACAAGTCTATGAAGAACTTTTTTCTGGCATAATACATCACAGTTGTTTTGCTTCCTCTCAACCACCTGGAGGTTGGCAACTCTACCCCAGCACGGTGTAGTGCCCCTAGCAGGGGTCGTTTCCTGCAGGAGTGCACAGGAGCAGAGCTCCAGCAGTAAGGAGCCCAGGGGGCGGGCACATGCAACAAGCCCCGCCCCCTGCACCTAGCAGCCGTCAGTCGGGCCACAAGGAGCAAGAAGCAGCCAGGTAAGTTGCAGAGACACACACATACCCCGCCTTCAGGTACCAGCTCTCCCTCCTCTGTGAAGGCAGATCTGTGCGTCCCCCCCCCCCCAGCTAGCAATCCAAAACAGTCCAGTGGAGCCTGAGCGGTGGGTGTTGCCTTCTGACACACTTCCGGTGATGTCAGGGGGCATGGCCTATGCAAATAAGTTATGCTAATGAGTTATGCTAATGAGCAGTCCACCCTCCAAAGCAACCATTTTCTCCATTGGAACTGATCTTCTTGGTCATCTGCAGATCAACGGTAATAGCGGGAAATCTCCAGGTGCCACCTGGAGAGTGGCAAGACTAAAACTGAGGCAGGATGCCCGAAGGTAACCAGGGATCGATGCAGAGAAATGCAGTCAGGGCGGCCCGCACTGCAGGGGGCGCTTGGCTCAGCTTCTTCTGAGCATTGCTTTAATATCCCAGTCCGCCCACGTGACGTGGCTTCCATCGAATCAGGCAGTATCTTATCCCCCCCCCTCCCCGGCCCTTTGCGAAACCACCCAATCCCACCGCTGCTTAAATCCATCTTCAGCCTGCCATTATTTCCCCATTGAGTAAACAGGGCCGCCGTCCCTGCACGAGCAGTAAATTCTTGGCACAGCCTTCCTTTTGATTATTCCTTTTATATCTAAAATCTGCCCTTAGCTGTCTCCATGGAGCTGTTATCGTTGTTGTAACATGCTTGTGTAATAAAATGTCGTCTATTGTTTGATAGCCGGCTGCTGGTAATATTGTCAGCTCGCGATGCGCTGAGATTCCGGGGAATAAGGGAAGGCAAGGGGGAGTGCCGCACGCGGGTGCAACTGCGGGGACACCCGGGGGAGGGGAAAGGGTCAGACCCGGATCTGGAGGCCGCCGCCGCTGCTTGACAGCCAGTTTGGTGTAGTGGTGAAGTGCATGGACTCTAATCCGGGAGAACCGGGTTTGATTCCCCACTCCCCCACTTGCAGCAACTGGATGACCTCGGGCCAGTCCCAGTTCTCTCAGAGCTGTTCTCTCAAGAGCTCTCTCAGCCCCACCTCCCTCACAGGGTGTCTGTCTGTTGTGGAGAGGGGAAGGGAAAGGAGTTTGTCAGCCGCTCTGAGACACCTTTGGGTAGTGAAGGGCGGGGTATAAATCCAGTCTCTTCTTCTTCTTCTTCTTCTTTAAGGGCCGAAGGGCTGGGCCTTCTTCACATCCTCAGGGGACCCCTTTCAACTGCAGGGGTGGCCCCCAAGCGAAGGCCAGCAGAAACGGGCTCTCCCTGGCCGGCTGATCACAACTGCCTCGCGGGGCCGTGGGTGGAGGCTATGTTGCCAACCTCCAGGAATGGCCTGGAGATTTTCTGGAAGTAGAGCTGATCTCCAGAGTACAGACATCGGTCCCACTGGAGGAAACGGCTGCTTTGGAGGGCAGGCACGATGGCATTAAATCTGGAGGCCCCTCCCCAAGCTCTGCCCTTCCTAGACGCTATCCCCAAATCCCCAGGAATTTCCCAACACAGAGTTGGCAACCCAAATAGTGGTCCCACAGCTCCCTTGAGAGTTCCACAACAGCACCTTGGACTGAACATGGAAGAAGAAGAAGAAGAAGAAGAAGAAGAAGAAGAAGAAGAAGAAGAAGAAGAAGAAGAAGAAGAAGAAGAAGAAGAATGGATTAATACCCCGCCCTTCACTACCCAAAGGAGTCTCAGAGCGGCTTACCATCCCTTTCCCTTCCCACTCCCCACAACAGACACCCTGGGAGGGAGGCGGGGCTGAGAGAGCTCTCTTGAGAGAACAGCTCTGAGAGAACTTGTGACTGACCCAAGGTCACACCAGCAGCTGCACGTGGAGGAGAAGTGGGGAATCACACCCGGTTCTCCCAAATGAGAGTCCGCGCTCCTAACCACTACACCAAACTGGCTCTAAAAGTACGAAGGCAAGTACGAAAGCTCATGAACTATCACAAACTGCTCACCACATCAACTGCCAAAGATTTATTCTTAAGAATACCTTTAAAGCTGCGGGGAACCGGAAGTGCCATTTTGTTGCATCCATGCCTTTTTCTAAGGTAAAACTCAAGAAATGCAAACTGCAAAGGGGTGGGATCCAGCCAGCGGTGTCGTGGTTAAGTGTGCGGACTCTAATCTGGGAGAACCGGGTTTGATTCCCCACTCCTCCACTTGCACCTGGTTGGATGAACTTGGGTCAGTCACAAGCTCTGGCACAGCTGTTCCTGAAAGAACAGGTTGTGTCAGAGTTCTCCCAGCCCCACCTACCTCACAGGGTGTCTGTTGTGGGGAGGGGAAGGGAAAGGAGTTTGTAAGCTGCTCTGAGACACCTTTGGGTAGTGAAGGGCGGGGTATAAATCCAGTCTCTTCTTCTCTTCTCAGTTTGGTGTAGTGGTGAAGTGCACGGACTCTAATCTGGGAGAGCCGGGTTTGATTCCCCACTCCTTCACTTGCACCTGGCTGGATGACCTTGGGCAAGCCGTAGTTCTGTCAAGAGCTGTCCTTGAAAAAGAGCAGTTTGTGTCAGAGCTCTCTCAGCCCCACCTACCTCACAGGGTGTCTGTTGTGGGGAGGGGGAGGGAACGGAGTCTGTAAGCCGCTACCTTTGGGTAGTGAAGGGCGGGGTATAAATCCAATCTCTTCTTCTTCTTTCTCTCCCTGACTGGGGAGGGAGGGCTGGGCTTGAGGGTGGGGACATTTCTGGAGATGTGGAGGGGCGGAGTCTGGGGAGGGCAGGGTTTGAGGAAGGGAAGGGAGCTTAGCACAATGCTAGTTCAGCTGAGCTGCAGACTGGAAAGTCTTGTAGTTCAGCAGTTCGAGACCCGAGTGCTGCGTGATGGAGTGAGCTCCCGTCTCTGGCCCCCACTCCTGCCAACCTAGCAGTTCGAAAGCAAGAAATTGCAAGTAGATAAAAAGGTACCACTTCGGTGGGAAGGGGACAGCGTTCCGTGCGTCTTGGTGTTTAATCATACTGGCCACATGAACACAGAAACGTCTTCAGACAGCGCTGGCTCTTCGGCTTGGAAACCGGGATGAGCACCACCCCTAGAGTCAGATTCAACTGGCTTTCGAGCAGGAGAAACCTTTACCTTTTATAAGATAGATTCAGGTGGTTCGTCATGTTGGTCTGAAGCAACAGAACAAAGTTTGAGTCCAGTGGCACCTTTAAGACCAACAACGTTTTGTTCAAGGAGTGAGCGTTCGTGGGCACCGCACACTTTGTCAGGGGATGAAATGGAAATACTTATCATAGCTGTATATAGAGGAGTGGTTTGTCAATTTAGCATGCAAAATAGTGAGGACACTTTTTAACAGATCAAAAGAATGGCAAGCTTAGTTCCCTTTCGGTTCAACTTTGTTTTGGGGACAAGGAAAACACCAAGATGCTGTAAAATTCACCTCCGTGCTTGAAAGGAGATGGATGGGGTGTCTAAGGACTGGATTCTTACAAATTAGGGCACATCAATCTCCAGTTCTAATATATTTATTACTTATGTTGCCCCCCCCCAGTTGAACCGAAACAGAACAAAGCTTGTCAGTCTTTTGATCTGTTTTTAAAAAAGTGTCCTCGCTATTTTGTACTCCTACATGTACAACTATGACCTGTAATTCCATTTCATTGTCTGACGAAGTGTGCGTGCCCACGAAAGCTCACACCTTGAATAAAACTTTGTTGGTCTTAAAGGTGCCCCCAATGGACTCTAAATTTGTTCTACAGACTCGAAAGTGTTACTGATACAAAAACACCACACAAGCTAACTGAATCCGAGGCACGATACAGGCACACATATTAAAAAGGCACAGATGTAGATGGTTACAGAAAATAATATGGGCAGATAAACAAGCAGTGCTGAAGTATGAACCAATAAAGTACTATCCTTAAATCAGCTCTACACCAGTAGAGGACACAACAGATAGTGGAGAGATGAACCACAGACCACTCGGCATTGTCAGTACACTCGATGTTGGAAAAATCAGCAAAAATGCTCAGATATTCAAAGTTTGCAATGGATCTTTGCTTCACTGGAGAGGAGGCATTTCTTTCTATGTAGAAATCTTTATTTCTGAGGGAAGGGTACACAGGAAAAGCTACAAAATAACAAAGACCTGAGGCTACATCTCTACAGCTACAGGACAGACCGACCACACGGTCTCCCAACAACAACAGCAACGACAGCAGTGGAGATTCTTCTTCTTCTTGACCCCTAGACCGAAGTCACCTGAATACACTAACCAACGATTGTGAGTAAACAGACTTACATTTCCCAGGCTTTCTTCCCATTGGCTCTGAGCCAGGTTTCTCTTCCAGGTCAGTCTAAACAATAGCACACAAGGTAAAGCGGATTAACCCTGTCGTGATTGAATAAGACCTTGCAACACACACATATTCCCAACACTTGAAACGTCAAGTTGCAAACATGAGCACAAACTTAATGCATCTTAAAGGTAAAGGTAAAGGTCTCTCTTGCTCGAAAGCCAGTCGAATCCGACTCTAGGGTTGCGGTGCTCATCTCCGTTTCAAAGCCGACGAGCCAGCGCTGTCCGAAGACGTTTCCGTGGTCATGTGGCCGGCATGACTAAACACCCAGGTGCACGGAACGCTGTTACCTTCCCACCGAAGCGGTACCTATTTATCTACTTGCAATTTCTTGCTTTCGAACTGCTAGGTTGGCAGGAGCTGGAACTAGAGACAGGAGCTCACCCCGTCTTGCGGCACCCAGGTCTTGAACTGCTGAACTACTGACCTTCCACAGCCTGCAGTTCAGCGTCTTAACCACTTGAGCCACCGCAGCTCCCTTAATGCATCTTAGACAATCAAAATCTAAATGCCGAACCATTCATTGCCACCCTCCTGTCCTTCTAGTTTTCGCTCAGTTTCCTAGCGATCTGGCTGATCCGAGAAGGTTGCACAGGCAGCAGGACTCTTGTGGACTTGCCTGCCTCTCAGCCCTCAAACTCCTGGGAAGTGAGGAGGAGGAGAGGGGAAGGTGAGAGGAGTCCTTTGGAGGCCTCGAGACATCCTCAGCGCAGGCAGACCCTAAACAGAAAGGGTACTTCTGCCCTGAAAAGAAAGCTGCTACCCAAAAGAAAAGCTGCTACCGGGCCCTCCTGGACTTTTCTACATGTTCCTTGGGCAGGGTGGCACCCCATTCCTCAGAGGAGGAGTCCAGAGGTGTGCCACAAGTTGGCCCCCTAAACGAAGATCTTCTTTCCTTATTAAGAGGAGCCTCTTCACTGCTTACAGCTACTTGCAGTTAGATGTCCCTCATTGAACGGACAACGCTCACTCGGTGCTGTGTCATTCAAGTCTCCGCAAAAGTCACAATCTCTTAGAGCAATCTACAAGGGTAAGAATATGAAATCCATTTTGTTCAAAGATGGCGGTTCTCCCAGATTAGAGTCTGCGCACTTAACCACTCCACCAAGCTCACTTCTTCAAATGCATAATAAATCCTGCTAGTCTTTAAGGAGTCACTGAATCCCAGTTTGACTTTGCTGCTACAAACTGCCGCAGCCGCCCGTCTGAATTGTACATGACATTATTTGGACTCTCCGGCACTGGTCCTTTTTGGACTATCAGAGGCCAGCCTGGTGGCCCTTGGTAAGTTCGCCAGCAGAGGCCTGCAGAGGGGGCCGTCCTCAGCCACCTGCCCCATTGCCTGCTCCTCAGGGGCCAATCGTCACTGAACATGGGGCCACCCTATTTGGCCCCCTTGAACTAACAGCTCTTGATAGGCTTAACTTCCTAAGAGGGCATTAAAATGTAAGAATTGGAAGGTGGATAAAGGTTCAGAGAAGGATAAAACTAAAGAGCTGGAAGGGGTCTAAAGACCACCCAGTCCAACCCCCTGCACCACACAGGATGAGCAAAAGCATCCCTGAAACATAATCATCCGAGCTCTGCTTAAAAACCTCCAAGGAGGGAGAACCCAACACATCTGGGGCAACGATTCCACCGCTGCACTGCCCTTATGGTTAACAAGTTTTCCCGCATATCCCATTGATATCTCCCCACCCATCATTTAAACCCATACTTGTGAGTCCAGTCCTCCACTACCAGCTGGAAAAGCCCCCTCCCCTCCTCTAAACGACAGCCCTTCAAATACTTTTTAGAAAGTAATCATACCCCCCCTGCACCTCCTCTTCAGGTGGAACATTCCTAGAGACCATCTAGTCTAGCCCCCTGCCCAATGCAGGACCAGCCTCAAGCATCTCTGACCAATATCTGTCCAGCCTCTTCTTGGAAGCCACCAGTGAAGGGGAGCCCACCACCTCCCAAGGCAGCTCATTCCACCTTTGGACCACTCTGACCATGGAAAAAGTTTTCCCTAATGTGCAGCCAATACCCTTTCTGCATGTAATTTCAACCTGTTGCTTTGGGTCCTCTCCTCTGCTGCCAACCAGAACAGCTCCTTGTCCTCCTCCAAACAACAACCTTTCCGATATCTAAAGAGAGCCATCATGTCCAGTGTTCCCTCTAAGCTGAGTTAGTATGAGCTAGCTCATGGCTTTTTAGCCTCCAGCTCACACATTTTTGTCTTAGCTCAAGAAGGATGGCTCCAGAGCAAACTAATCTATGCAGTAGCCAAATTGCTCGCTCACAACTTTAGTGCCAGTAGCTCACAAAGTAGAATTTTTGCTCACAAGACTCCACAGCTTAGAGGGAACATTGATCATGTCCCCCCTAGATCTCCTCTTCTCCAGACTAAGCATTCCCAGGTCCCTCCGCCTTTCCTCGCAGGGCTTGGTCTCCAGACCCCTGATCACCCTCCTTGCTCTCTTCTCGCTCTCTCTTGCTCCCCCTCTGCTTCCTCTCCTTCTGCTTCTGTGCAGTTCTGAAGCCATTGCAGATCTCGTCCAAGCCATTGGCTTGAATTAAGCTGGGGATGACCCTCCCCAATTTCTAGGAACTGCAAACTACCCCCACTAGCAACCGCCACTCTGCAGACAGAGGAGATGGGTGAAGGGCATGATTTCTGTGCACTCTTCCTCCTTGCGGTGACATTGGAGTTCCTGCACAGGTGACTTATGATCCCTTCCTTCTCCTGGCAGGGAGACGGAAATCTTCCCGCAACCGAGAGGAGCGTGGAGTCTTCTCCGCCGCACCTGGAGACCTTCCCGGCTTTGTGAGAATTTATGCCCTGCCTGCTTCCTCGTAGCATGATTTAAATACGTTTGATTATACAATAAAAGATCTTAGCAGGTTTCAGCCATTTAAATGTAATTATGCAACGTCGGCATCCAGATTCCGGAGATAGATCATTAATACGTCTGCTACCTGTGCCGCCGGCAGCTGTTCCGTGGGCAGGCCCTGGCAAAGGAGCCCAGCTAGACTGCGGAGCGGGGCTCTCAGGACAGAAGGGCCGGGCCCCGGACAGGAGGCTTCACTGGTTGGTGTGGGGAAGAGAGTTGCGGGCGGGGGCGACGTCACTGCAGGAGGCAGAGGATCTCCTTCCCCTTGCCTCTTCAAGTCCTGGTCCCATGAAGTTTGCCTTGATGCAACCCCTAGGCCACAAGGATAGCCTTGGTGGATCAGACCAGTGAGGGTCCATCTAGTCGAGCACTCGTCACACACAGGGGCCAACCAGTTCCTCTGGAGGGCCGACAACAGGGCAGAGAGGCTGAGGCCTTCATAAGAACATCAGAAGAGCCCTGTGGGATCAGAACAATAGTTCATGTTGTCCAGCATCCTGTCTCACACAGGGGCCAACCAGTTCTTCTGGAGGACAACAACAGGGCAGAGAGGCTGAGGCCTTCGTAAGAACATCAGAAGAGCCCTGCTGGATCAGACCAGTGAGGGTCCATCTAGTCCAGCCTCCTGTCTCACACAGGGGCCAACCAGTTCCTCTGGAGGGCCAATGACAGGGCATAGAGGCTGAGGCCTTCATAAGAACCTAAGAAAAGCCCTGCTGGATCAGACCAGTGGTCCATCCAGTCCAGCATCCTGTCATCACACATGGGCCAACTAGTTCCTCTGGAGGGGCAAACAACAGGGCATAGAGGCTGAGGCCTTCGTAAGAACATCAGGAGAGCTCTGCTGTATCAGACCAGGGGTCAATCTAGTCCAGTATCCTGTCTCACACAGTTGCCAACTAGTTCCCCTGGAAGGCCAACAACAGGGCATAGAGGCCAAGGCCTTCATAAGAACATCAGAAGAGCCCTGCTGGGTCACACCAGTGGTCCATCTCGTCCAGCATCCTGTATCATACAGAGGCCAGCCATTTCCTCTGAATGGCCAACAACAGGGCATAGAGGCTGAGGCCTTCATAAGAACATCAGAAGAGCCCTGCTGGGTCACACCAATGGTTCATGCAGTCCAGCCTCCTGTCTCACATAGTGGCCAGCCATTTCCTCTGAATGGCCAACAACAGGGCAGAGAGGCCGAGACCTTCATAAGAACCTCAGAAGAGCCCTGCTGGGTCAGACCAGTGAGAGTCCTTCTAGTCCAGCATCCTGCCTCACACAGGGGCCAACCACTTCCTCTTGAGGGCCAACAACAGGGCATAGAGGCCGAGGGCCATCCCCTGATGTTGCCTCCTGGCTCTGGGATTCAAACGTTTAATGCCTCTGAATGTGGAGGTTCCCTTTAGTCACCAGGGCTAGTACCCCTTAATAGGCTTATCCTCCATGAACCTGCCTAGTCCCCTTTTAAAGCTGTCTGTTCCTGTGGCTGTCACTGCATCCTCTGGCGACGAATTTCACATTTTAATCACTTGCTGTGTAAAGACATATTTCTTTTTGTCTGTCCTGAATGTACTGCCCATCAGCTTAAACGCCCTCCAGCCCCACTATTTGGGGAGAGGGAGCCAGCATTTCATTTGCAATGGCAGGAACCAATAACATCGACGGCATTCAAGGTGATGTCCTCAGTCTTGCAGGATATTTGCAACGCTGTGCTGCTGAGAGGCAGTGAAGATAAATCATGCGCTGAGCCGGCTAGATCATATCAGAGCACCCCGCAAGGCCCCTCGCCCTTTGCAAATTGCCGAACAGGAGCTAAGGTCTTGCAAGGTCTGCTTCATTCAGGTCTCGCGGTTGTAATGACTCCTCGCGAATCGGCACGGCAAAGAGTTGGACTCGACTGTGCGACCAAACTGCAACAAAAAAGGGCTGACAATGAAGGCAGTGGCACCTTTTAGACCAACCACGTTTTATTCAGAGTGTGAAAGCTTTCATGTGCAAAGCATTCTGAATAAATGCTCTACATCTTACAACAGCACTACAGATAAGATTAGAATTTCAACAGCCCATCCATATGCAAAAGAACCCCCTCAGGAAAGCGCCTCCATTAGCATGTTCACAGCCTGGGGAACTCCTGCAAGATAATGACTCAGCCCTACCCCACCTTCCTGAGTAGATATACATTACCTGCCTACCATTTTCCTTCTCACCTTGACACAGAGAGGACTCCATCTTTCTGTGTTATACCCAGGGCTCTTTTTGTAGAAAAAGCCCAGCAGGGACTCATTAGCATAATAGGCCACACCCAACAGCAGAAACTCATCCGCCTATTAGGCCACACCCCTGACAGCACAGCTCATTGGCATATTAGGCTACACCCCCATGTTACCAGAAGTGTGCTCACCCAGCCACACCCACCTTTTGCTTCTTATTCTGTTTACCTTGTTTGTTGTCAAACCAGGGCTTTTTTGGTAGCAGGAACTCCTTTGGATGTTAGGCCACACACCCCTAATGTAGCCAATCCGAATGAGTTTCTGCTGTTGGGTGTGGCCTATTATGCTAATGAGTTCCTGCTGGGGGTGGCCAACTTGGAAGCCAGCCGGAACTCCGTTCCTGTGCGTTCCTGCCCCAAAATAGCCCTGGTTATACCTCTGAGGATGCCAGTCACAGCTGCTGGCGAAACGTCTGGTCCTACAATGACAAAACCACGGCTAGACAGCCCAGGAAAACTACAACAACTAATGAACTCTGTCCGTGAAAGCTTTCGACAACATTTTGAATAAAACTTTGTTGGTCTTACAGGTGCCCCTGGACTAAAAGTTTGGGCAGCTGCTTCAAAGCAACGGGGCCACGCACCTGAATGAAGGCACTGAAATGGGTTCATGAGCTTCTGTTCCTTGGCTCCATCATCAAGCCAAAGGGAAACAGCAACCAAGTAGTCAGAAGGAGACGGCGACTGGGGAGGGCAGCCACGAAGGAGCTGGGAAAGATGCTGAAGTTGCCAACATCGGATGACCGAGATCAAAATAAGTCACGCCGCATCATTCCCCATTACTATGTACGGGTGTGAAACTTGGACAGTGAAATGTGGTACTGGAGGAGAGTTTTGCAGATAGGTAACGGTAAAGGTTTCCCCTGCTCGAAAGCCAGTCGAATCCGACTCTAGGGATGCGGTGCTCATCTCCGATTCCAAGCTGAAGAGCCAGCGCTGTCCAAAGACGTTTCCGTGGTCATGTGGCCGGCATGACTAGACGCCAAGGCGCACAGAACGCTGTTCCCTTCCCACCGATTTATCTACTTACAGTTTATCTACTTGCAGTTTCTTGCTTTCGAACTGCTAGGTTGGCAGGAGCTGGGGCCAGAGACGGGAGCTCACTCCGTCACGCAGCACTCGAGTCTCGAACTGCTGAACTACCGACCTTCCGGTCTGCAGTTCAGTGTCTTAACCACTTGAGCCACCGCTGATTCTTTTGTCTTTTCAGTGGTAGTTTTACAGATACTGCCGCTCAAAAGACACATAAATGGGTTCTAGATCTGAATCAAGCCTGGACTCTCCCCAGAAGTTGAAATGACGAAATTGAGGCTATGGTATTTCAGTCACATTATGAGAAGACAAGAGTCACTGGAAAGGATAATAGTGTTGGGAAAATCTGACGGCAGCAGGAAAAGAGGAAGACCCAACGTGAGATGGACTGAATGTAAGACGCCACGGCCTGCAGTTTGCAAGACCTGAGAATAGCTGCTAATGATTAGACGTTGCGGAGAATCTTCCTTCATAGATCAGAAATGACTTGGAGGCACATAGCCAGGGGTCATTTCGTAGAAAAAGAGGTGCAGGCACTCATTAGCATCACTCATTAGCATACCTTATTTGCATAGGCCACGCCCCCTGACATCACCAGAAGTGTGTCAGAAGGCAACACCCACCGCTCAGGCTCCACTGGACTGTTTCGGATTGCTAGCTACGGGGTGGGGGGGAGCGTGCAGATCTGCCCTAGCAGAGGAGGGAGATCTTGTACCTGAATAAACCTTGGTCTTAAAGGTACCACTGGACTTTTTTTGGATTGCTAGCTATAGGGGGGGACATGCAGATCTGCCCTCGCAGAGGAGGGAGCGTTTGTACCTGAATCAAACTTGGTCTTAAAGGTGCCACTGGGCTGTTTTGGACTGGGGGGAGCTCAGCAACTTACCTGGCTGCTTCTTGCTCTGACTGAGGGCTGCTGGGAGAGGGGGGTGGGGCTTGTTGCATGTGCCCGCCCTCTGGGCTCTTTACTGCCGGAGCTCCGCTCCTGTGCACTCCTGCAGGAAATGACCCCTGCACATAACACACACAGTGACAACATAGTTAGGCTCACGGTTATAGCACACTTGCAGAAGGAGGGGGTTTGCCGAGGTTCCTGGCCAGCTTGCTGCAGTCAGAGTTGGTCCCAGTTAACTGAGCTGAAATAACTGAAGACCGCTTGGCCCACTGATCTGGAAGGGACTGAAATAGCACTGTCGCTAAGGGGCAGATGGGAGGCGAAGTCTGTGACCCCCGTGTCCTCCTGGGGGGCTTCCCAGAAGCATCTGTCTGGCCTGACACAGCGGGGCTCTTTGTATGTGACTTTGCGTCACTGTGCCACGTGTTTCTTTCCCTCCCGTGCAAGAGGCAGCTGGTGCCACGGAGACAGGGGAAGACACCCACAGGGCAAAGCACTACCCTCGCCTCCCCAGGGAACAGAGCCCCCCCCCAAGAGTGGCCAGTCACACCCACCATAGTGGGCGACTCATGTATCCATATGTATCTGCCTCCTGCT
>NW_015160875.1:257200-288918 GCF_001447785.1 Gekko japonicus
GTCCAGTCCAACACTCTGTCACACAGTGGCCAGAAATACCAGGGGCCATCAGGAGGTCCAGTAGTGGGGCCAGGAGACCAGAAGCCCTCTCACTGTTGCCCCCCCCCCAAGCAACAAGAAGACAGAGCATCCCTTGCCCCAGACCGAGACTTCCTATCTATCCCCTTGTGGCTAAGAGCCACTGATGGACCTCTGCTCCGTATGCTTATCCAATTCCCTCTTGAAGCCGTCCATGCTTGTAGCCGCCGCCACCTCCTGTGGCAGGGAATTCCATATCTTACTCTTGGGCATCAAGGTCCGTCTTGTCTACTCAGACTGGCAGCCGCTCTCTGGTGTCTCCAGCAGAGGAGGAGGAGGAGGAGGAGGAGGAGGAGGAGGAGGTGAGGCTGTGAGGTAGGTGGGGCTGAGAGAGCTCTGAGAGAAACTGCCCTTGAAAGAACAGCTCTGACAGAACTACGGCTTGCCCAAGGTCATCCAGCCAGGTGCGAGTGGAGGAGTGGGGAATCAAACCCGGCTCTCCCAGATTAGAGTCTGCGCGCTTCACCACGACACGAAACTGGCTCTCTGAGCTTCAGAGGGAGATTAAAAAATACAATCCGCTGCAGAGCATCTCCCAGTACCAACCCAGCCACAAACCCTGCAGCTCATGAGATGCCAACCTCCAGATCAGACCTGGAGGTCTCCTGGAATTCGGACTGATCTCCACACAACAGAGATCTGTCCCCCCTGGAGAAAGTGGCTGCTTTGGAGGGTGGACTCTGTGGCATTATAACCTATTGAGATCCCTCCCCTCCCCGAATTTCCCAGGCCAGAGGTGGCAACCCTATGCAGCCCCCTCCCCAACATTGCTAAGGATCCCGAAAGACAGCAGCCCCATCCTGGCGGAATGAGCTCCCAGAGGAGATCAGGGCCCTGCGGGGTCTTTTACAATTCCGCAGGGCCTGCAAGACGGAGCTCTTCCGCCACTATAGAGCCATGGCCCTCGGTTTGACACCCAGCCTGTGCCGCAGGAAGATCAGGAGCAGAATGACTCCTATATCTTTGAAAGTATACTCTGAAAGTCAGCCATCTCGAACAACTAATTAACCATCACCAGCACTTTATGGATTTCTATTAGCTATAATGGAATTGTTTTAGATGATTTTATTCTGTTTTAATTGTATTTATGCATTGATTGTGAGCTGCCCTGAGCCTGCATTAATCTCATACAAATGAGATTAATAAATGAATAAATAAATAAAACAAATGAGATAAATAAATAAATAAATTTTGCCTGCCCACTGCTCCTAGAATGTAGGCTCCCCAGGTCAGGTTCATAGGTCTAAGAACACAAGACGAGACTTGCTGGATCAGATGGACCCAGAATCCTGTTTCCAGCGGAGGACAGCCAGATGCGTTTGAACAGCCCACAGGCAGGGCATGGAAGCAGCAGCCCTTCTGAACGGTTTGCCCCACAGCAGCTGTTACCCAGCGATAGACTGCCTCTGAAGGAGGAGGCTCCATGTCGCCATTCACAGATGCACCCTCCAAGACGTGTAAGAGCCCTGGTGAAAGGGAG
The DNA here is from genome assembly GCF_001447785.1 of Gekko japonicus. NCBI lineage: Eukaryota > Metazoa > Chordata > Lepidosauria > Squamata > Gekkonidae > Gekko > Gekko japonicus. The sequence goes on from NW_015160875.1 coordinate 258,759, forward strand.
TTCCCCTCCCCTCCACCTTACCTGAAGAAGAAGAAGAGATTGGATGGCCCTTCATTACCCAAAGGTGTCTCAGAGCGGCTTACAATCCCTTTCCCTTCCCCTCCCCACAACAGACACCCTGTCTGGTAGGTGGGGCTGAGAGCGCTCTGGACAGAATCTGCTCTTTTTCAAGGACAGAGCTCTTGTCAGAACTATGGCTTGCCCAAGGTCACCCAGCCAGGTGCAAAGGGAGGAGGAGTGGGGAATCCAACCCGGCTTTCCCAGATTAGAGTCCGCACACTTAACCACCACACCAAACTAACTCTGGTGGTTCCCAGCTTCTAAAATCCAAATGCATTTAGTGACTTCTGGTTTTGGCGGAGCGAATGGCGGATGAACACTTGGGGGGCTCCCAGAGTCATCTCGCCCACGCGCGGCCGGGGGGGGGATCCGCACAAGCGGAGACCCTAAGGAGCCTTAGTTAAAGGCTCCGAAGCCGGGGCGCATCGGGGTAGAGCTCTCTGAACATGCTCAAATATCAGAACCGGGGGGGGGGGAGGCTATGCTATTGACCATCGTGCTCCAAAACCTCTGACGTATATAATGTAAGAGGGTAGCCGTGTTGGTCTGCGGAAGAAGAACTAGATTCAGATTCAAGGGTGCCTTAGAGATCAACAACATTTTCCGTGTATGAGCTTTCAAGAGTTTGTTGAGAGTTATTATCTGACAAAGGGAGCGTTGATTCTCAGAAGCTTATTCCCACCCCCCAAAGTTGGTAGAGCCTCTGCTTGGCACGCAGAAGGTCCCAGGTTCAATCCCCGGCAGCTCCACTTAGGATCTGGCAGCAGCTGGTGTGAAAGACCTCAGCCTGAGACCCTGGAGAGCAGCTCCCAATCTGTGTAGACAGTACTGACATCGATGAACGGGTGGTCTGATTCCGTTTGGTGTCGTGGTTAAGTGCGCGGACTCTCATCTGGGAGAACCGGGTTTGATTCCCCCACTCCTCCAAATGCAGCTGCTGGTGTGACCTTGGGTCAGTCACAAGTTCTCTCAGAGCTGCTCTCTCACCAGCAGTTCTCGGGAGAGCTCTCTCAGCCCCACCTGCCTCACAGGGTGTTTGTTGTGGGGAGGGGAAAGGAGAGGAGATTGAAGGTGTTATGTATTGGGATCGAATCATCCCTGATTGAATCACCCGGAGCTTGGAGCACAAGAACAATAGCCGACCAGGACTCTGGAATAAACCAATCAAGTAGTAATGTTTTGTAAATAGCCTATCATGGGGACTGGGTGTGTGTGTGTGGGTGTTTTGCATGCATATTAGCAGGGCTCCGGCCCTGTTAGAGTGGTCTTAGAGTTAAGCTGAAATCACTAATAAACTATGAGCTGATCACTACGCGCATCTCAAACCCAGTATATTTCAGAAAGCCACTCTGAGACTCCTTTGGGTAGTGAAGGGCAGGGTATAAATCCAATCTCCTCCTCCTCTTCTTTTATATGGCAGCTTCATGTGTGTAGTAGGAGCTGCGGTGGCTCAAGTGGTTAAGACACTGAACTGCAGGCTGTGGAAGGTCGGTAGTTCAGCAGTTCGAGACCCGGGTGCCGCATGACGGAGTGAGCTCCCGTCTCTAGTTCCAGCTCCTGCCAACCTAGCAGTTCAAAAGCAAGAAATTGCAAGTAGATAAATAGGTACCCCTTCGGTGGGAAGGTAACAGCGTTCCGTGCGCCGTGGTGTTTAGTCATGCCGGCCACACGACCACGGAAACGTCTTCGGACAGCGCTGGCTCTTCGGCTCGGAAACGGAGATGAGCACCGCAACCCTAGAGGCAGATTCGACTGGCTTCCGAGCAGGGGAACCTTTACCTTTACTTTTCATGTGTGTATATACATGCAGTGAGAAGGGAAGTCAGGCAACATTTGACACATGAAGAATAACGCATGAATCTGCCCTCTATTGAATCAGACCCTCGGTCCCCCAAGGTCAGTATTGTCTACTCAGACTGGCAGCTGCTCCCCGGGGCCTCAGGCAGAAAGGGGTCTTTCACATCACCAACCTCCTCTGCTCCTTTTAGCCAGAGAAGCCGGGGATTGAACCTGGGACCTTCTGCGCTGAGCCCACAGCCCCTCCATGTCCTCAACGGGCTTTTAAATTCCTGCCTTCTGGAATGTAATCAACGCTCACTGACCTTGACGGAGGCTGCTGGCGTGAAGGTCACGTTCAATCCCCGAACCTGTTTTCTCCCCATCCCCGTATTCCGGCACGGGATATGCATTTGTTGTTATTAAAATGCATTCATTCCTCACCCTGATTTTCTGGTTAAGTGGCCTAATCTCTCTCTGTTAATAGGGGAGAGTAAAATGTAAGAGTGGAGCCCATGAAAAATAAATGGTGTGAACCCATAAATGCCGCATTAGCCACGGCTGTTTGCATACATTACGCACACCGACATATTGAGGGAGAGGCATTCGTGTGTCCCCCCGCCAAGGAGGAGCGGCGCCATCGCAAATCACCGCTTTCCCGAGCTCCCCTTCATAACAGAATACAATAAAATCAAAGCGTAATAGTCTTTAATACGAGACTTGAAGTCTTCGCCACCTACTCTCTCCCAGCGAGAGGCAATAATCCATGCAAATCCCATTGCTGTGTTTTCGATTTGGCGTTTGAGTGAAAGGGGAGGGGACTTCAAAAGCCTCCATCTCTCCAACGAGGAAAGTATTTAAACAAGGAAAGACGAGAAGGAAGAAGGATCGTTCCAAGCCTTGGCAGGCTCTGCCCACAGTCCCCCTTGGCTGTAGCCAGCCGGGCCGGTTCTCCAAGGAAGGAGAGGAGGGGGTGGTCCCCGGCGGAACCAGCACCTGGTGGTGGTGGTGGTTGGGGGGGCTGCAAAATCTGCTTCCACTCATCTATCATTGCTGTGAAGTGATTCATCGGCCTCCTGCCTCCCCTTTCCTCCCTCCTTCCGTTCCAGTTTGGTGCAGTGGTTAGGAGCGCAGACTCTAATTTGGGAGAGCCGGGTTTGAATCCCCACTCTTCCACATGCAGCTGGCTGGGTGACCTTGGGCAAGCCGTAGTTCTGACAAGAGCTGTCCTTGAAAAAGAGCAGTTTCTGTCAAGAGCTCTCTCAGCCTCGCCTGACTCACAGGGTGTCTGGCTGACCCAAGGTCATACCAATCTCATTTCCCTTCCCCTCCCAACAGAAGACACACTGTGAGGTAGGTGGGGCTGAGAGAGCTCTCTGGGTCAGCCAGCTGCTGGTGTGACCTTGGGTCAGCCAGGAGTTCTCTCAAGGGCAGTTCTCGAAAGAGCTCTCTTAGCACCGCCTACTTCACAGGGTGTCTGTTGTGGGGAGGGGAAGGGAAAGGAGTTTGTAAACCTCTCAGGGATTCCTTCGGGTAGTGAAGGGCGGGGGATAAGTCCAATCTTCTCCTCTTTCTCATCCTCCTCCTTCTCTTAATCTTCTTGTTCATCATCATCTTCCTCCCTCTCCTCCTCCTCGGGGAGGGCCTGTGGCTCAATGGTAGAGCATCTGCTTGGCATGCAAAAGGTCCCAGGTTCAATCCCCAGCATCCCCAGGTAAAAAGAAGAAGAGATTGGATTTATACCCCGCCCTTCACTCGGAGTCTCAGAGCGGCTTACAAACTCCTTCCCCTCCCCACAACAGACACCCTGTGAGGTGGGTGTGGCTGAGAGAGCTCTGACAGAAACGGCTCTTTTTCAAGGACAGCTCTTGTCAGAACTATGGCTTGCCCAAGGTCATCCAGCAGCTGCGAGTGGGGAATCAAACCCTGTTCTCCCAGATTAGAGTCCACGCACTTAACCATGACACCAAACTGGCTACACCAAGTGAGGACCAGGTAGCAGGTGATGTGAAAGACCTTTCTCTGCCTGCGGCCCTAGAGAGCTCGCCCATTCTGAGTAGACAAGACTGACCTTGATGGACGGGGTCCAATTCGGTATCAGGAAGCGTCACGTGTCCTCTCCAAGGTTCCCTCTAAGCTGCGGAGTCCTGTGAGCCAAAATTCTACTTTGTGAGCTCCGGGCATTGAAGTTGTGAGTGAGCCATTTGGCTCCTGCATAAATTAGTTTGCTCTGGAGCCCTCCTTCCTGAGCTAAGCTAAAGAGCTGTGAGCTGGCTCACACTAACTCAGCTTAGAGGGAACACTGGTCCTTTCCACTCCACTCCGAGCTACAGCAGACGTTACTGCTGGTGGAAACCACACAGTGTGTCCTCTCTTTTCATGATGCTCCTTAAAGTAAAGGTAACGGTTCCCTTGCTCGAAAGCCAGTCAAATCCGACTCTAGGGTTGCGGTGCTCATCTCCGTTTCAAAGCCGAAGAGCCAGCGCAGTCCAAAGACGTTTCGTGGTCATGTGGCCGGCATGACTAAACACCAAGGCGCACGGAACGCTGTTACCTTCCCACCGAAGTGGTACCTACTTATCTACTTGCAATTTCTTGCTTTCGAACTGCTAGGTTGGCAGGAGCTGGAACTAGAGATGGGAGCTCACTCCATCAGGCGGCACCCGGGTCTTGAACTGCTGAACTACTGACCTTCCACAGCCTGCAGTTCAGTGTCTTAACCACTTGAGCCACCGCAGCTCCTTACACCACAACAAAAAGTTATTAGGAAGTGTGTTAATGAGTGGAGGGTGATTGTTTAAGTTAGTGGTTGTGCCAGAAAGCTTTGCGCCCGTCTGTCACTCAGAAACAGACGGGAGGCGCAGGTCCTCCTCTGGAAGAAAGGCTGGTGTCCAGGCCTACTGTCTTGGCTATAGGAGTGGGCTGGCCCTATCGCTTCCTGGGAAAGCCCCGGTGGACCACTAGTGGCCAACAGCAAGCGGGGCTAAGTGGCCCTTGGATTAACACACCTTGGTTTCCAGTTTGACTTCAGCCTTTCGTCTACCTCTGCCTGATCTGCTTCCCATGGAGGGGGCAGCCCTGGTGCCAAAGGCAAAGGGGCTTAGTGGCAAAGCCTCTGCTTGGTGTGCAGAAGGACCCAGGTACACTCCCCGGCATCTCCAGTTAAAGTAACTGGTAGCAGGTGATGTGGAAGAGCCAGCATGGTGCAGTGGTTAGGACCGCGGACTCCAATCTGGGAGAACCGGGTTTGATTCCCCACTCCCCCACATGCTGATATGACCTTGGGTCAGTCACGAGTTCTCTCAGAGCTGTTCTCTCAAGGGCAGTCCTCGGGAGAGCTCTGTACAGCCCCACCTGCCTCACAGGGTGTCTGTTGTGGGGAGGGGAGAGAAAGGAGTTTGTGAGTCGCTCTGAGACTCCTTTGGGTAGTGAAGAGTGGGTTATAAATCCAATCTCCTCCTCCTCCTCCTCCATCATAGGGATCACCCAATGCTAATCCGGGCCTCAAGAATCTGTTCCTTGGTCTCCCCTGGCACCAACCATGCCCCTTCGGGGCAGACCAGAACTCCGGATGGCACGGCCCTCCAGTGCCCACGGACCAGATGGCTGGCCTCCTCGGGGGCTCTTTAGCTGGGCCTGAATCGTTGCCAGGTGGTAATTCAGAAGTGACCCGTTCCGCATCTGGCGGCAGGGAAGGGGAGGCTGCAATTAGCCATAACTATTTCATTGGAGTCCAGCGTCTCGTTATAATCTGCATGTCACCGTCTAATTGCATTGCGGAGGAAACCGAAGCCTGCCGCCGACCCGTTGCATTGAGTGAAATATGCTGAGGCTATAAAAGGTTAACGCCACGAAAGACCAACCCAGAGCCCTTTATGGAGGAGTTTTATTTACTGATCTAACTGTGAATCTTGCAACAGACTCCCGGCTCGCTGCTCTTTATTCTGCAGGGAGCAGTAGAAAAGAGCAAGAGTCCAGTAGCCTCTTAAAGACCAGCCAAGGGGAGGAGCTTTTGTGAGTCATCGCTCACACTGCTCACTTCAGTTCTCACGAAAGCTCACCCCCCCCCCCAGTCACAAATGCTGTTATTCTTTAGGCTGCTGTGAAGAAATGCATATTTTTCTTTGGAGGTTTGAAATGAACACAGCCTTCACTCTGCGTTTTAAAAGTCCCCCCCCCCCTTTCTGGGCAGCGAACAGGCAGGGAGGAGGAAGTCAGTCAATGGCTTTCCAGACTCACCTCAGCTACCTCTTAAGAAATGCAAATAGATCTAACAGGAAAGATAATGGCTGGATCAAGCACTCCCCCTTCTCCAAGCAGGGAACAGAGATTTGGAGGACTTTAGACCAGAAAGGCTCCAGGAATAATCCCCAGGAAGAAGCTCCCAGAAACGCTTCTCTGACCTGGCCTGACCTGGTCAGTCGGTGAGGAAAGGAGAGGTGATAAAACTCAGGGGACCAAGGAGGAAGCTCTTTTTGGTTGGTATGGAGTCTGTAAAAGCAGTCAGAACTCTTAATGGAGAAGGCAGCCCTTTGACCATGTGCTGCTCCAGGGAGCTACAGAAAGTTTCAAGGTAATGGGGGAACTCTGTAGAGATCTGTAACTCCCTGACCTTTAGGAGTTTGTCCTATTTTAACATCCAGTAGGGCATGTATAGCAAGGGACAGAGGACTTGTATTTTACCCCTTTCTTTTGAATCCTTTGCTCAATCTGGTGCTGTGCTAAAAGTATGCTTCTGTGCAGTGTTCCCTCTAAGCTGAGTTAGAGTGAGCTAGCTCACAGTTCTTTAGCCTCTGGCTCACATGTTTTTGTCTTAATGCAAGAAGGATGGCTCCAGAGCAAACTAATTTATACAGTAGGCAAATCCCTCGCTCACAACTTTAATGCCAGTAGCTCACAAAGTAGAATTTTCGCTTACGAGACTCCACAGCTTAGAGGGAGCATTGCTTGTGTGAACATTTTCTTTTAAATAAATATTTTGTAACTGCTAATGCTGGTAGTGGTTCTCTGTACCACATAGACCTCCACCATCTTGGACACACTGTTTTAAAAGGAGCACCAGGAGGGGGAAGGCAGGCAGTTGGCAAGTGGCTATTCCTCCAGGGGCCTGCAAGGCAGTAAACAGTCCCCGTGGTGACCAGATGCTGGGCAACAGGAGACACAGAGGCAAGGCATCATGACTGGGAAGGGAAGCTGGGAGCTCTGACCCTCCCAGCGGGCAAGTCCTACAAAGTCAGGTGGTGGCAGTGGGCTACCTGAGAGAGAAAAGAAAAGCCTCTCCAGGTGATGGGAAAACTTTGGAGAGCAGGGCTGAATAAGGCCTGCAGGCTAGAGCAGGCCGATTCCACCACAGGTGCTCCGGGGCTCTTGCTCTTTTCTACTGCTGCAGACAGACAAACAGGGCTGCCCATCTTGATCTTCCTTCTAGACAGGCACTGTGGGCAAAATGGGGAACCACTGAGAGCTATAACATTTGGAGGGACTGAGGGGGTGTCTATCCCGGCTGGTCACCAGAAAATAGGATCAGGCCACTTGGGGGGGGGGGCTGAGTGGATTCAGGAGCCAGTTTGGTGTGAGAGCCAGTTTGGTGTAACGGTTAAGTGCGCGGACTCTAATCTGGGAGAACCGGGTTTGATTCCCCACTCCTCCACTTGCACCTGCTGGATGACCTTGGGAAAGCCATAGTTCTGACAAGAGCTGTCCTTGAAAAAGAGCAGTTTCTGTCAGAGCTCTCTCAGCCGCACCCACCTCCCAGGGTGTCTGTTGTGGGGAGGGGAAGGGGAAGGAGATTGTAAGCCGCTCGGAGACTCCCTTGGGTAGTGAAGGGTGGGGTATCAACTCAATCTCTTCTCTTCTTCTCTTCCTCTGCACCCCAGCCCCCCCGCTCATGCCTGCCCTCCCTCCCACCCCTGTGTCCCTCCTGCAACCATCTGCAAGCCCTTTCACTTCCTGTGCTCACACACCCGGCGTGACCGCTCTCCAGCTATGCTGTGAGTGACACAATAGCCAACGCCGGGCAGCCTGGACTGTCGGTGGCAAGGCGCTCGCAAGCAAGTGGGCCAGGGAAGGGCAGGGGGCGGGGGGCAGCGGGTTAGGGTTAGAGTTAGGGTCAGCAAAGCCCCTCCGTGCTCCCGTCATTCCGCATCATGTGCAAAGTAGTGAGGCTCAGGAGGGCATTTGGACAAAGGGATTAGAACGGTAGCAAACCGTTACCCAGCTCCGGAAGAGGCTTTTACGAGGGGATGGGACCGTAGTCCACTGCAGTGTTCATCCCATGCAATGCTCTACTTTGTGAGCTGCTGTCATTAAAGCTGTGAGCGAGCGATTGGGCTGCTGCAGAAATGAGTTTGCTCTGGAATCATTTTTCCTGAGCTAAGTCAAAACTGCGAGCTGGGGGCTTAAAAAGCTGTGAGCTAGCTCACACTGACTCAGCTTAGAGGGAACACTGATATGTATCCCCTCCCTCTCCTGCAGTGCCTTCTACCTTTGTAGTTCACTGTTTGCACTCTGGTGCATCATTTATTTATTCAGAATCCTTCTGTGCTGCCTAGTCAGCTGAGTGGCTATCTGGCTTGAAGTGGTGTGTGTGTGTGTGTGTGAAGTGCCATCAAGTCACATGAGACTTACGGCAACCCTGGTGGGGTTTTCAAGGCAAGAGACATTCAGAGGTGGTTGGTAATGCTCCCTCTAAGCCGTGGAGTCTTGTGAGCAAGAAGAGCTACTGGGATTCAAGTTCTGAGCGAGCGATTTGGCTGCTGCATAAATCAGTTTGCTCTGGAGCCCTCCTTCCTGAGCTGAGAAAAAAATGTGTGAGCCGGAGGCTAAAAAACTGTGAGCTAGCTCACACTAACTCAGCTTAGAGGGAACACTAGTGGTTGGCCCTCGCCTGCCTTTGCGTAGCAACCCTGGGCTTCCTTGGTGGTCTCCCATCCAAGTACTAATCAGGGAAAGCCTGCTTAGTTTCCTGGATATGACAAAATCAGGCTAGCCCGGGCTATCCAGATCAGAGGTGAGGTGGCTTCGCCATTCTTTTGTGCTGCGGTCATATACACTAAAGCAGGGGTGTCGAACTCATTCGTTACAAGGGCCGGATCTGACATAGATGAGACCTTGTTGGACCGGGCCACGTGTGTCATAAAAGGTAATGCCAGGTAGCGGAGATGTAAACATTATAAAGGAAACAAACACAGAGGTGTGGGTTTTTTTTACTTAAAATAAAATCATGCTTAAAACATCAGCAGTCTTGCAATATTTTCTTTATTTAACAGTGTCTGATGACTGACGCCTCTTGCTCAGGATTATTGCATCAAAATGTCTGTGCTGTTGCAATTTATATTTAAATTTATACTCCGCCCTACCCCTGAGCCTCCGGGGTAGGGCGGGGTATAAATTTAAATATAAATAAATATAAATCCTGAGTATGCTGTTCAGGTGTGTATCTGTAAGCTGCAAACCTAAAATGATGCAGCAGCAGCAGAACTGGAAGAAGAAGCAGGAGACAGCCAGTTCCACTGTGGGGCTGAGAGAAACCCTCCGGGGGCCTGATCTAGCCCCCGGGCCGCATGTTTGACACCCCTGCACTAAACAATCCACTTTTAATCTACTTTCAGTGCACTTTCCAACTGGATTTTTTTGCTGTGTGAACTGACAAAATCCAGTTGGAAAGTGCACTGAAAGTGGTTTGAAAGTGGATTATTTAGTGTGTGTGAACGCAGGTTCTAACACCTCTGCTTTGTTTATTCGATGCCTTGTGCTGTCTGATTGATTTTTAAAAATATTTTGTCATCCTGTTTAAGTCTCTGCAAGAAAGGTGGGCTATAAATGAACGAAATAAATGAACAAGTGGAGCCAAGTGATATCAGAGGGTGAGGCCAGGTCACATCACATGGAAGCGCAGTACTAATTAGCATGTCCATACACCACTAAGTATTATACTACATGATATCTGTCTGCAGTGACAGATATGCAGCTTTCATAGAATCGTAGAATGTTAGAGTTGGAAGGGACCTTGCAGGTCATCTAGTCCAACCCCCTCTGCACTCTGTAGGACCACCGCCGAAAGATAGCCCTACATACCTACAACATACCCGAAAGAGGGTCGTCCAGCCTCCGCTTGAGAACGTCCAGCGAAGAAGCATCCACCCCCTCTCGAGGCAGGCTGTTCCACTGCTCAGCCACTCTGACAGTCAGGAAGTTTCTCCTATTGAGCCGGTATCGACTCCCTTGTCATTTCCACCCATTAGATCTAGTCTTGAAATCTGGAGCAAAAGAGAATAGATCTGCTCCATCTTCTACATGACAGCCCTTCAGATACTTGAAGACTGCCATCATGTCCCCTCTAAGCCTTCTCTTTCCCAGGCTAAACATACCCACCTCTTTCAGCCTTTCCTCCTATAAGACTTGGATTCCAACCCTCTCACCACCCTGGTCACCCTCTTCTGGACACGCTCGAGCTTGTCAGCATCCTTCCTCAAATGTGGTGCCCAAAACTGGACACAGGACTCCAGGTGAGGCCTGACCATAGCAGAATAGAACCACCTCCCGTGATCTGGACACAATGCTTCTGTTAGTAGATCTGAAGATTGCATTAGCTTTCTTCGCAGCCACATCGCACTGCAGGCTCATGTTTAGTTTGTGAAGAGGTATGGTGACCCCCAGCAAGGGACTTCCAAGGCAAGTGAGGAACAGGGGTGGTTTGCCATGGACTTCCTCCGCAGAGACTTCCTTGGTGATCTCCCATCCCTGACCCTACTTTGCTTTGGAGATCTGACAGGCTGGGGCTATGCCAGGCTGCCTCCCCTCCTGATGGTCTGTTAACCAGACTAAAAAATGAAATAATCTGGAAATTAACTACATGCTAAATGTCAAATGTGCCCTGACCTGGATGGCTCAGGCTAGCCTGATCTTGTCAGATCTCAGAAGTGAAGCAGGATTGGCCCTGGTTAGTACTTGGATGGGAGACCACCAAGGAAGCCCAGGGTTGCTGTGCAGAGGCAGGCGAGGGCAAAAGCACCTTGCTTGAAAAAAGCAGTGCCAAATGTCTTTGCCATTCACTGTGTCATTCATCGGCAACATCTGGTTGCAAAAAAATCTCTGTGATCGCCTGCACAAGTCATTACACGCTCTCATTACTGCAGTGGATAAAGCCCATGCTCTTAATGATCGACTGTTCCGGGAGTTCTGTGTTGAGAATGGTGAAGACTTTGGCTGATTTTTCCACAGCCGTGTCAGGAGGTTAATCTCCCTCTACACTGCACGCCACTTTCACTTTCTTTGTTCATCGGGCTTTATGGTACCTTCTGCATAGATTTATGGTCATTCGGGGTGACTTCACGGTATCTGAATGCCTCAGGGTATCTAAATGTGGTTTTGAGTGGCACTGTTTCCTTCCTCCACTTGTGATTCGAAGGGAACAATAAGGAAACAACTTGACATGGCTTCCTTGATCTCCCGTCAGTTCACCCACCCCTATTTCCCCCTCTGTATTTATCATCTTGCCATTAATTACTTGGCTCAGGTGGCTAATGACCGCTGAGGCAAGTACTGACACAGGAAAATCTGCATACCAATCCAGAAGCGAGCATTGAAAACCAATGCAGAAACCAGGATCCAGGGCAATGCAATGAAAACAGATATTCCAAGGCAAGGGGGAACCAGGTCGAGTGCTGATAGAATGTGGAGCGAATGCCAGATGCAGAATGGACCTTTGAATGTTTGCTACGTCATACTGGAGTTTGTTGGCTATCACAAGGAAACCGCATGAGCTGCTTTTACAGCCTTTTGACACTGTTGTGGAGTTTTCTGAAGACACGAGTGCTTTGCTCAATGGTGAACTCAAAGAGCTCAGACATAATGTTGCTGATTTATCAGAATTATTTGCAAATTTCAATGAAATGAATTTGTTGTTGCAAGGAAATGAGGTCAATCTTATTAAGGCCAAATCGGTCGTCTCTACATTTATTTCAGAGTTAACTCTATTCAGACGCAATGTAGGCTGTCACAAGCTATACCAATTTCCGAGCCTGTCTGAGATAGAATGGAAGGGTGGGATAGAATGTGATGAGTGGCACATCATTGGGGTTTTTTGGGGGGTGACCATTTGGATATGCTGCATGCAGACATGTCTGAACGATCTGAGGATCCTCTTTCAATGGAAATTCCAGATTGGGTGATAAATCCATTTTAAGATACGAAGGAGGTTTGGGTCGTGGACAGTGGCTAAGAAGCTCCTAGATGCATTTCCAACCGTACATGTGGTGGGACGTGGTTGCAGCGGGGACATTCAGCTTCTCTCCAAGCAAAGAAACCGACTCCAGGTCCCTTCCAACTCTAACATTCTATGATTCTATGATTAAGCAGGACCCCATCCAAGGGGACAAGCCCCTTCCCTTTCAAGCCCTCTGCCTTCCAAGCCAGCAGTGCCTTCATCTTGTCAGGATTTGGTTTCTGCTTTCATTCCCACCCCCCAACCCCGGTCATTTAACTGCAGCAGACAGGCACCTGGCTCCACAAGCGGGCTTCAGTTTCAGTTTATTGTGATTAGCCATTGGCCCTTACAAAATTACAAAACACAAATTGTGGGCAAGGGATTGGTTCGAGTCAGAATATACAAAAATACCAAATATCAGTAACAAGATATGACTGATTTAATACGGTAGCCTAAATAATGCCCCATCCCAGTGCCACTGTGGAGCCAATGCTCCCTCTAAGCTGTGGACTCTGGTGAGCAAAAATTCTACCATGTGAGCTCCTGGCATTAAAGTTGTGAGCCAGCAATTTGGCTGCTGCATCGATTAGTCTGCATTGTAGCCCTCCTTCCTGAGCGAAGGCAAGAATGTGTGAGCTGGAGGCTAAAAAACTGTGAGCTGGCTCACACTCACTCAGCTTAGAGGGAACACTGCCAGTGGGGGACGTCTATTCTTTGCAGCAAGGGCAGATAATGAAACTTTATAAGAGACATATGCATCGATGTCAGACAACAAATATGATTTTCCCCCCCCCTCAACTTGGTAAGCACTAAGACCAGATAAGATGCCTGCTAAAAATTTAGCCCTCGAACTAGAATACAAGCAGGCCTACATCAGAGTCTTGGTAGTTGCCGGATATCTGCAGGACGGGAGGGACCCCATCAGCTATCCTCTGGAAGAAGTGATCATAATAGAGGTCCTTTGTTGAGTTGATGAATGCGCCTATATTCTGCTCTCAAGAGATGCCATTGGGGGAGGGAGGTATTCAGAATTGTGGGGAAAATGTTCTGAGGGGTGGTGGAGAGAGAGCAGTTAATCAGCACTTTAACGCCTCACTTGGGAGATTTCCGAATTGCACCTGCCTGCAAACTGCTCCTTCAGGTATAGAAATTGTCCACTAATACCAGACATTTGCAGTTATTGTGTAGAGAGAGAAAACGGCTCCTGCAGCGTTTGATGGTTCGGAGCAGAAATATTTCTTGGCTCAAATGTATTTAGATCCTCCCAAGGACCTTTCTTTGCAAGCGTCGTTGCAACAGTTGTGGCGAAACCGATCTATTCAAGAGGACTTTTTTCTGTGCAGGTAAAGGGGCTGCCCTGTACAAAATGGTTTCCACAACCTTGCTTGGATAAATTATTAGGGAGAAGAAGAAGAAGAAGAAGAAGAAGAAGAAGAAGAGGAGAGTGGATTTATACCCTGCCCTTCACTCGGAGTCTCAGAGCGGCTCACAAACGCCTTTCCCTTCCCCTCCCCACAACAGACACCCTGTGAGGTGGGTGGGGCTGAGAGAACTCTGACACAAACTGCTCTTTCAGGAACAGCTGTGCCAGAGCTTGTGACTGACCCAAGGTCACATCAGCAGGTGCGAGTGGAGGAGTGGGGAATCAAACCCGGTTCCCCCAGATTAGAGTCCGCACACTTAACCACGACACCAGGGGGGTCTCTACTGCGTCTAGCTTATAGTTGTAAATTGGGTCCTACTCTAAATAATTTCTGTGCCGTTTCATGTGCCATGTGAATACTTACACTCTACTTCAGTTCTTTCTGAAGAAGAAGAGGAGGAGGAGGAGGAGATTGGATTTAGATCACGCCCTTTACTCGGAGTCTCAGAGCAGCTTACAAACTCCTTTCCCTTCCCCTCCCCTCCCCACAACAGACGCCCTGTGGAGGTACGTGGGGCTGAGAGAGCTCTGACAGAAACTGCTCTTTCAAGGACAGCTCTTGTCAGAACTATGGCTTGCCCAAGGTCATCCAGCCAGGTGCAAGTGGAGGAGTGGGGAACCAAACCCGGTTCTCCCAGACTAGAGTCCGCACACTTAACCACGACACCAAACTAGCTCTGGTGGTTCCCGGCTTCTAAAATCCAAATGCATTTAGTTACTGAAGGTCCCATTTTGTTAGCTGTCCTGACTCACTCTGTGTGATCAGCCTGGAGTCCCTGCAGGAAAGGCCGACTAGAACGTAAACGAAAATAAAAGAATTTCTTGTAGGTAGATCAAGATGGGCAGCAGTGTTCGTCTGTCTGTGGCAGTAGAAAGGAGCGAGAGTCCAGGAGCACCTTAAAGACGAATTAAATTTGGGACAGGGGAGTGTTAGAAATGATGTTTGTCCACCTTAGCCACTCTAAGGGACATACCAAAGGCCCTGTTCACACTAGTCAGTTTGGGCCGGGAGAGGGACGGATCGGGGCCGCAGCAAACGTGCTGCACCTGTTCCCAGCCCATCCCCAATCCACCCCTCCCGACCAAAACCCGCAGCAAAAAAGAACCACCTACCTAGGTGTAGGTGGTTCTTTCCGAAGGGCCGCATCACTGCCGGCCGTGGGATCGCCGGCGCATCCCTGGCCCCCAGCCGTACTGCGCAGTTCGGCAGCCTCCCCCTTCCACTCGTTTCTTCCTCCCCGGCATCTGATCGTGCTGGGGAGCAACGACGCCGCGGCTCAGGGGATCATGGGATCCCGCCGCGGCATCTCTTTTTTGGTGCGGCTTTTAGAAGCCGCGCTTTGCCCAGTGTTTTCCCTGCCGTGTGGCAGGGGCCAAAGAAGAGAAAGTCAGTCTGGGGTATCTTTTAGTTATGCTTTATTGCACGATAAAGGGAGTACAGAGGAACTCAAATTAACATTCCAAGCATCCTCAATATATCAGCTCTCCCGGCCGGTACACCCTGCCCCTTTTCCTTTTCTGCATCCAGAGCTTACAACTCTTTCAGTTCCACCTACAACATACCATAAAACATACAACTCTTTTTTTTTGGTAATTTTTATTTATTGTTTATGATAACATATTATCCATATACATATTAATATACATATAGATATATAATTAATGCGCCCATTGTTTACTTTCCCCCCTCAATCCATTTATATACTCTAGACGATCTTTTTTGAAATATCTTATCATCCTTGCCTCGTAATCAGGGCTATTTTTGGGCAGGAACGCACAGGAACGGAGTTCCGGCTGGCTCCCAAGTTGGCCACACCCATCAGGAACTCATTAGCATAATAGGCCACACCCAACAGCAGAAACTCATTTGGATTGGCTACAATTAGGGGTGTGTGGCCTAACATGCAAAAATCCCTGGGTTTTGACAACAAACAAGGTAAAGAGAATAAGAAGCAAAAGGTGGGTGTGGCTGGATGACCACACTTCTGGTAACATGGGGTGGTGGCCTAATATGCAAATGAGCTGTGCTGTCAGGGGTGTGGCCTAATATGCTAATGAGTTCCTGCTGTTGGGTATGGCCTATTATGCTAATGAGTTCCTGCTGGGCTTTTTCTACAAAAAAAGCCCTGCTCGTAATATTGTGTTCATTTTGTCCATTTCTGCCACCTCGAACAATTTCAGAGCTATTTCTTCTCTTGTTGGAATCCCTTCCTGTTTCCAGTATTTAGCTATTCATATTCTGGCTGCAGTGAGAATGTAGGTCAATAGATATACATCATTTAGCTCATAACAATTGGGAATTATATTTAAGAGATAAACCTCTGGTCTCGGTTTTAAATTGTTGTTTAGTATTTCCCTTATTACGTTATTAACATTTTGCCAAAATTTACAAATTTTTCCACATCTCCACCACACGTGGAAAAAAGTACCTACATTTGATTTACATTTCCAACAGTTCCTATACGATGCTTTGTACACTTTAGCTATCTTCTCTGGTGTCCAATACCACCTATGAAATATTTTAAATATATTTTGCTTTGAAGGTTACTGCTGTCATTAGTTTCACAACTTTCCATATTTTAAGCCAATCGTCTATTCGAATAGTATCTCCCAGGTCCTTCATCCAAACAGTTATTGAGTTCTTTATTATTTCGTCCTGCATGTAATCATCTAGGAGAAAATGTTACACTTTTTGTATTAATTTATCATTGGAAGAAAGCCATAAAAACATACAACTCTTTGACATGACCCCTCCCCCCTCATCATGGGTCGTATGTGCATTTAAAATAGCTCATTAAGTAAACAAGGCGGGACAGATAATAGTAATGAGTTTATTAAGCATGTACACTTTATGTAAGTCAAGGCTAGTGCTCCCCATCCAAATTCTTTTACACCCCCAACCCCACCTAAAAAGTACTGGGTTCACCGCATGGAGGACTCAGACGACGACATACTGTAGCACACGTTTATTGTACTTAACACAGACAAAGACTAACTCTAATGGCCGACAGGACCAACTATATAGATATCCACCCAGCAACCCCCATTCCCATTGGAGGGTTTGAATGTCCCGCCAAGGTGGCTATTGGTTGGAGCTGGGGGATCCAGGATCCGAAGTTTCCATTGTTCTAGGATCCAAGCTCTTGCCTGTGCTGTGGACCCCTGGTGGCGGTCTGCGTACATAACACCACCCTGTCTCTAAACTTGCTCGTCTGCCTCTGCTTCTCAGAAAGGCCCATAATCCCACCATTGTTCTACGCAGTTACAGCTGCTTCCAGATCATTATAACCCTTCCCCCCCCTTCCCTGCTGACTACCCTGCCACAAATGTTGTTAGTCTTTAAGGTGCTCCTGGACTCCTGCTCTTTCCTGCTCAATTTCTTGCAGAGAGAGGTGGTGGGGCTTTCAGACTGGATGACTATCCCACTCCCAGAGCCCGTTGGCCTTCTGCCATAAAGGACCCCCTATTGTCTGCAGGGAGACTCTGCACTGGGCCTGACACCCCTCTGAGCCCAAGTCCCAGATTTTGGAGTAAACGCAGCCAGGAGTCTCCATTGTTTCCAAGGGTAAATAAAAGGCATTCCGCACAGGTTACAGATGCACATGTTCTTTCATGCAGATCAGTTGCAGCTTACAATTCATGATTAAAAGTAAATCTGAGGCTGAACCAGGGGTCATTTCCTGCAGGAGCGCACAGGAGCGGAGCTTCGGCAGCAAAGAGCCCAAGGGGTGGGCACATGCAACAAGCCCCGCCCCCTGCTCCCAGCAGCCCTCAGTCAGAGCAAGAAGCAGCCAGGTAAGTTGCAGAACCCCCCCCCCGGTCCCCCCGGTCCAAAACAGTCCAGTGGCACCTTTAAGACCAAGGTTTATTCAGGTACAAGCTCTCCCTCCTCTGCGAGGACAGATCTGCATGTCCCCCCTCTCATAGCTAGCAATCCAAAACAGTCCAGTGGCACCTTTAAGACCAATTTTTATTCAGGTACAAGCTCACCCTCCTCTATGAGGACAGATCTGCACGTCCAAAACAGATCTGCAATCCAAAACAGTCCAGTGGCACCTTTAAGACCAGGTTTTATTCAGGTACAAGCTCTCCCTCCTCTGCGAGGACAGATCTGCATGTCCCCCCTCTCATAGCTAGCAATCCAAAACAGTCCAGTGGCACCTTTAAGACCAAGGTTTATTCAGGTACAAGCTCTCCCTCCTCTGCCAGGGCAGATCTGCGCGTTCCACCCCCCCCCCCAGTAGCCAGCAATCCAAAACAGTCCAGTGGAGCCTGAGCAGGGGGTGTTGCCTTCTGACACACTTCCGGTGATGTCAGGGGGTGTGGCCTATGCAAATGAGTTATGCTAATGAGTTATGCTACTGAGCTCCTGCACCTCTTTTTCTACGGAATGACCCGTGACTACACCATCCACAGAATCTGTTCTGTCACATGCAATGCTCCCTCTAAGCTGTGGAGTCTTGTCAGCGAAAATTCTACTTTGTGAGCTGCTGTGCCAAACAGAGCCCTGAGGTAGCCCAGGCAAGCCCGATCTCATCAGAAGCTCAGCAGGGTCAACTCTGGCAAGAATTCAGATGGGAGACCTCCTTGGAATACCAGCAATCAGGAGGCGGGGGCAGGCTTGATTCTGCCACCTCTCTGAATATCCTTGAGGCCCTCAGTAGGGGTCAGTCACCAGAGGTCGCCACGACTTCCAAGTGCATGCGCACATGCAAAGACGCACATATGAAAAATATTTTTAAAAAAACAAAAAAGAAGAAGAAGAAGAAGAAGAGATTGGATTTGTACCCTGCCCTTCACTACCCAAAGGAGTCTTACAAACTCCTCTCCCTTCCCCTCCCCACAACAGACACCCTGTGAGGTCGGTGGGGCTGAGAGAACTCTTGACAGAAACTGCTCTTTTTCAAGAACAGCTCTTATCAGAACTACGGCTCACCCAAGGTCATCCAGCCAGGTGCAAGTGGAGGAGTGGGGAATCAAACCCGAAAAGGAAGAAGAAGAAGAAGAGATTGGATTGATACCCCGCCCTTCACTCGGAGTCTCAGAGCAGCTTACAATCTCCTCTCCCTCCCCCTCCCCACAACAGACACCCTGAGAGGGAGGTGGGACTGAGAGAGCTCTCTCAAGAACTGCTCGTGAGAGAGCAGCTCTGGGAGAACTTGTGACTGACCCAAGGCCATGCCAGCAGCTGCATGTGGAGGAGTGGGGAATCAAACCCAGTTCTCCCGGATTAGAGTCCGCGCTCCTAACCGCTACACCAAACCGGCTCCTAACCATGACAGCAAACACACACACACACCAATCGGGCCTGATTGCAATAAGTTAATCCTCTTTCATGCCCTGGTGAGTTTACAGACTATAACTCCGAAACACAGGCTCACTTGCGGGGGGATGAGGACGCTAATTGGACTCAGGGTCTTCGTGGGGAGCGGGAGTGACTCTCCCGCGTGGCTCCCTGACACGGCAATTTGTTTCTAGGCTCCATTCTTGTTTGTAATCATTTTGTTTCCCCCCCCCTGCAAGCGTCTGCCATCGGCCACAAAAATCTCACCTGAAAAAAATCCTTCCTTGTATGTGTATGGAAGGTGGATCTCTCCAATTGTGCTGGCAAGGCTGTTTCTCACGTATTAAATTGTTGTTGGGGGTGTGTGTTTTGCAAACCATGTCCTCCTGTCCCTGATCCCCATAACAAGCACCCCTTCCCCGCAGACGAGTCCTTGCACTTGCCAGGGAGCGAGCCTTGGCGTGCGACAGGCATCGAGGAGCAAGGAGCAGCTGTTCGGCTTGGATCAGGGCCATGCCGAGCTGATGACAGAAGGGTAAGCTTGCCTCCGCTTCATTGCTGCAGACCAGGTCTGCCTGGGCTGGCAGTGAGAAATCCGCCGAACCCCTCCCTGGCCTGGGGCTTCTCCTCACAGGCTCCATCCTGGTTTTCTGCCTGTTCTTCCAGCCCCAAATCTCCTCTGCTAATTTGGGGCTGCCTGCGTACATTCTCCCCTCCACTCATTCCTCCCCTGCTGCTGGCTGCAGAGTTGTTTACTGCCGGCACTGTGCGTGCAGGCGCGCTCATGTGTGTGTTGTGTTTGTACCAGTCTGGTGTAGTGGTGAAGTGCGCCGCGAACTCTAATCCGCGAACTCTAACTCCTCCACTCGCAGCTGTTAGATGACCTTATCTACAACATAGAATCATAAAGTTGGAAGGGATCTCCAGGATCATCTAGTCCAACCCCCTGCACAAGGCAGGAAATTCATAAATACCTCCCTCTCCACACCAGCAGTGACCGCTGTTCCACCTTGGGCAAGCCATGGTTCTCTCAGAGCTGTCCTTGAAAAAGAGCCGTTTCTGTCAGAGCTCTCTCCGCCCCGCCTACCTCCCAGGGTGTCTGTTGTGGGGAGGGGAAGGGAAAGGAGTTTGTAAGCCGCTCTGAGACTCCTTCGGGTAGTGAAGGGCGGGGTATAGATCCAATCTCTTCATCTTTTCTCAGTTTGGTGTAGTGGTTAAGTGTGCGGACTCTAGTCTGGGAGAGCCTGGTTTGATTCCCCACTCCTCCATTTACAGCTGCTGCTGGATGACCTTGGGCAAGCCATAGTTCTCTCAGAGCTGTCCTTGAAAAAGAGCAGTTTCTGTCAGAGCTCTCTCAGCCCCACCCACCTCACAGGGTGTCTGTTGTGGGGAGGGGGAGGGAAAGGAGTTTGTAAGCCACTCTGAGACTCCGAGTGAAGGGCGGGGGTATAAATCCAATCTCTTCTTCTCTTCTTCTTCTTGTGTTGTGTGTGCATCATCCACCACAGCAATTCCATCCAGGTGACTAGCTCAGCTAATTTTCCTTCTTCCCTTTCCCGAAGGTGCTTTCCGGCTCAGGCAACTGCAACCACGGCCAAACCAGGCAGCAGGAAATCTTGTGGGCTCCTGGGATTCGCCTCTACCGTGGGATGTGTCGACGTCAGCCGTGTCCCTCCGCCAGCAGGAAGAGAGAGGGGGGTCATCAGACGTGCTAGTATTGCCGCTTGTCCCCCCCCCCAAAGTTGCTCCAAGGTGCCACAAAATTTAAGTTAAATGCCTTTATTAAGTTAAGTTGCGTTTAATGAGAAAAGAATTAATCAAAGTAAAGTGTGATTATTCAAGCCTTATTAAGTTTAAATGCTTATATTAATGCAAGGCAGTTCCTTGTAATGGCTCAGATGCTCCGGCAGGCAGAGCCGTAACCCACCCCCCACCAGGGTGGTACAGGCAGGCAGGCAGCCAGCCAAGTAGCTGGCACCAACCCCTCCATGACGCTCTTGCAGTGCTGGCCAGCTGGCCCTGCCCTTTGGTGTGTGTGTGGTTCTCTCCACTGCTATAATCAGTGCTATTTTTGGGCAGGAACACACAGGAACGGAGTTCCGGCTGGCTTCAGAGTTGGCCACGCCCACTACAGCCAAAACCTCTGCATGCCTGGCTACAGAGGGGAGGCTTGGAGAGCGACACCCCCCCCAAGCAACTCCGAGGCCTCCCCATTCCTTCCCTGGCCTGTCCAAGGGCCAGCTTGCCGGGGTGCCCTGCAGCCGCAGGGTGCCCGGGCAAGCCAAGGGAAGGCATGGGGTGTGGCCCAATATGCTAATGAGTTTCTGCTGTTGGGTGTGGCCTATTATGCTAATGAGTTCCTGCTGGGCTTTTTCTACAAAAAAGCCCTGGCTATTATCATCATTATCATCTTATATTTATCATCATCATCATCATCATCATCATCATCATCATCATCATCATTAATTTGTACCCCACCTTTCCCAGAAACAGGCTCAGTGCGGCTTACATTGATTGGTACACAACCATTAAAATCCACACAAAAACATCTGAACAACTCAATTACAAATAGACTCATAAAATCCTAAAATCATAGAGTGCTGGGCATGTTTCATTAGATACTTCAGACGGCGTACGGAAGAGTGCATACAGACAACTGTTTTCAGCTTCGTGATCTTCCTAAGTCACACGGCAGCAGAGGCCAGATGTCAAAGTTAAGGGCCAGGACCTATAACCAGTGCTCCCTCTAAGCTTGGGAGTCTCGTGAGCAAAAATCCTACTTGGTGAGCCACTGGCATTAAAGTGGTGTTGGATGATAGTGAGATATTGAAAAAAAAATGGTATTTAGCAGAGATAAGATAGTCCAGCAGAGCCAGATTGAAATAATTCAGACTGAGAGTCCCTGTGTGATTAAAATATAAAGTTTTTACTAAATTCTAGCATGGGAAGGGTAACTGGGATGAAAATAACAACGGAGCAAAATCTACTACATCCTTATTCTACAAAGACAAAACTAGAAGAGAGTGATTATGGCTGCTCTTCTTGTTCTTCAGAACACCAGACAAAGACGGGAAGAGAAGCCATAAAATGCTAATACACCTTGACACTTTAGTCACAATCAAATTCCTGGATCAGGGAGAAAATTCCCGGGCATCCTACAGCTAAAGAACATTGGTTACATGAGAAACATTTAACCCCAGATATACTGAGTGTTTTTAACTTGTAATACCCAACAAGTGGTGAGTGAGCGATTTGGCTACTGCATAAATTAGTTTGCTCTGGAGCCATCCTTCCTGAGCTGAGACAAGAATGTGTGACCCGGAGGCTAAAAAATGGTGAGCTAGCTCACACTGACTCAGCTTAGAGGGAACACTGCCTATAACTGCGATTGTCGGTGGTAGTACTTTACGTAGCCTTACCTAGTGGTTGCAGGCAATGCCTTCTCTAAGCTGTGGAGAATCACGAACAAAAATTCTACTTTGTGAGCTTCTGGCCTTAAAGCTGTGAGTGAGCGATTTGGCTGCTGCATAAAATTAGTTTGCTCTGGAGCCCTCCTTCCTGAGCTAAGATGAAAATGTGTGAGCCAGGTGCTAAAAAACTGTGAGCTGGCTCACACTGACTCAGCTTAGCGGGAACACTGGTTGCAGGGCATGTAGCCCCCTCCCCATACACACACCTCTGGCAAAACCCCATTCTTTTTTTTTTTAAGAATTTATTTATGTTTTTTCCAACAAACAAACAAACAAAAAATAAAAATCCGAATACATTCTTATTGTACAAATCAGTTTCGGAGTGTTCATTATACATTTTTTTCAAACCATTTATACACTTTAAACCATCTTTTCTTATAAACATTATCGTCTCTTTCTGCTAATATCATATTTAATCTGTCCATTTCTGCTATTTCGAATATTTTTTTCCATTATTTCTTCTTTTTTAGGTAGTAACTCTGATTTCCATTTTTTCGCTATTAGAATTCTGCTTAACGTGAGGATATATAACACAATACATTTATCATCCTTGTTTATTATATCAGGCAAAATATTAAGCAAGTAACTTTCCGGGTTAAGCTGCAGATCTATTCCTACAATTTCTTTTATCAGATATTTTACCATTTTCCAAAATTTTACTATTTTGTCGCACCTCCACCATATATGATAGTATGTTCCTACGTTATTATTACATCTCCAGCATATATCCGAGACATTTTTATAACATTTCGCTATTTTATCCGGTGACCGGTCCCTGGTCACTGGGCAAAACCCCATTCGATCAGAAGAGCCTCCTCCAGTTAGAGAGGCTTTTTCTTGGTCACCCACAACGCCAGCCTCAGCAGGTTTTCACCCTTCTAAACCCATTGAAGTCAACGGGCTGAGAGAGCTGTAACGTCCCTCAAGATTGTAGTATAAATGAGGCTTCTCCCAAAAAGGGCAAAAGAAGAAGAAGAAATAGTAGTTAGTCAAGTTAGTGCATGGAAAAATACACGCCTGCTGCTATGTTCACAAAAATTGTGGTGGTTACAAAAAAACTATCAGAGCTGTAGGGGGCAGCTGTGTTGAACGGCAGTAGAAGAGGAAATGGGAAAAATCAACAACTGCCCGTATGTGTCTGTGTTCTCCATCGCGGCCCCAAGCTTTAGGAACCATCTTGCTGAGGAGGCTGGGAAGGCTCCACTGTCTTGGATTTCTGTGCAAACTGTGCAAAATTATTCAAGAAGGCTCTTCTGCACAGACGATTAGGGACTTGGAGAAATGATTAGGGACTGTGGTCTATGCTACTGTGTAGTAGTTTGCTGCAAGTTGGATCCTACGATGTAATCTTGCATCGTTTAATGTACTGGTGTCGCTTCCCCAGGAGGCGTGGACCAGGGCTCAGCAGGGCAGATCACAGGGAAGGTTGCAGAGAGTAACCAAAGTCCAGTCCAAAAGTCAGGGGTTCCAGAGAGCAGGGTTACCAAAGTCCAGTCTAGAGTCAAGGAGTTCTAGGCAGCAAGTCCAGTCCAAGGTCAGGGGTTCCAGAAAAGCCAGTTGTCCAATCCGGTCTGGCCCAAGGTTGCAGCAGTCCAGTAGCAGCAAGGTTGGCAGCTCAGTGGCAAAGTGTTGCATCCCCAAACTGCTGCTTCTCCCAGCTGAATTTATAGCCAGGTCTTAATGAGATCATCTCCCAGCCAATTCCTTGGCAGTCATCATGAAACTACTCATTCATCTCTTCAGTTGACAGCTGATGATGAGCCATGTGTCTTCTCCTTTCTACCATCTCTAAGGGTCTCTGACAGCGTCAGTGCTGCAAGGGTGTGGGTGAGCTAGGTGGGCTGGGAGTGGCTGCTGAAGACTTGCTTCCTGCTTCAGTGCTACAAGGTGTAGGCTGTGACTCCTGATCAGCCATACTACAATCAGAGCCAGCTGCAGCCGGCTGTTCAGTTACCAGCTCAGGGCTAGCAGGTAACTCTTTGTCTGAGAAATCTGAGCCATCACACAGACTGACTTACGACATTTAATGTCATGTTAATACTTATGCTTTGGTTCAGTTCTGTTTTGTTGGATTTCTGGTTGGTTCTACAACCTCAATTGTATTTAGTTTTTTATTGGATGTCCCGTCTTGTTGATTGTATTGACTTACTCTGTGTAATCCACCTTGAGTCCTCATGAGAAAGGCAAGACTATAAATAATGTAAATGAATTAAAATTCAAGACCAGCAGCGCCTTAGACACCAACAAGAGTTTTGGAGTTTAAGCTCTGAAGAGTCAAAGCTCCCTTCTCGAAAGCTTCTACCAGTTTGGTGTTGTGGTGAAGTGCGCGGACTCTAATCTGGGAGAACTGGGTTTGATTCCCCACTCCTCCACCTGCACCTGGCTGGATGACCTTGGGCAAGCTGTAGTTCTGATAAGAGCTGTTATCTCAGCCCCACCTACCTCACAGGGTGTCTGTTGTGTGGAGGGGAAGGGAAAGGAGTTTGTCAGCTGCTCTGAGACACCTTTGGATAGTGAAGGGTGCGGTATAAATCCAATCTCTTCTTCTTCTACCCCGAAAATCTTGGTCTCTAAGGTGCTACTACATTTGATTCTAACAAAAAAGAAGAACCATTTCCTCTAGGCTACCTGGACTTATATATAATATATATAACCCTACCACCACTATTATCTATGTGTTTAATGTCTATTACCTCTATCTGTTATCTACAATGTGCATTTTTTCAGCAGCCTCTTTTCTGTATCAATCACAACGGAACTACATGCCGTCCTTTTTACAATTATTCCCTATTACGACATCTATGACTAATACTATTCCTGTATTACTTAATAGTACATATAACTATTATTTATGTCTGTTCTTAAATTATTTAAAGAAACATTCTACTTGCAAAAATAGCATCAGAAAGAAGGTTAATCTTAGGAGCTGTAGTTTTCTATCAAAAGACGCCTGAAGTTAAAATTAGCCTCAGCCAAAAAACAAAGAAACGAAAAACACCATTATGAAACTTTTCTCATAGCAAAACAAGGTGTTAATGCAAAGTTTAAAATTTACATATGCAAAATTAAAGCATCGGTGATGCAAATCTTCCACTTAAAAAGACATTTCTGGTTATGCGACCAGATAATCCCTGATTTCATAACTTTTTTTTTTAATTTAGTTTTATTTCTTTTCCAAGTGCTCCACCAAATGAGGAAGTCTTTTCTGCCAGTGATGCTTAGCAGTTTTCAAGAGTGGGGAGACCCTGTCGCAAAGAAGAGAAGAAGAGAAGATTAGACTTATCCCCTGCCCTTCACTACCCAAAAGAGTCCCTGAGAGGTTTACAATATCCTTTCCCTTCCCCTCCTCACAACAGACACCCTGTGAGGTAGGTGGGGCTGAGAGAGCTCTTTTGAGAACTACTCTTGAGAGAGCAGCTCTGGGAGAACTTGTGACTGACCCAAGGTCACACCAGCAGCTGCATGTGGAGGAGTGGGGAATCAAACCCGGTTCTCCCAGATTAGAGTCCGCGCTTCTAAACACAACACCAAACTGGCTCAAACTAGCACCAAAGATTTCTATGCTGGCCCACCCATGCCTGTCCAGGAATGGGAGAGAACCCTATACTTTTTGTAGTACATTAAACAACAACCCACAGAGGTAGGCTACCCTCTCTGGATTCAGAACAATATGCCACCAGAACCTCTACAATAATCCCCCTCCCAACCTGAGATTAGAGGTTCAAAATCTCAGTTGGCATCTAGGGCTTAACACATTAGCACCTCATTCCCAGAGAGGCACACTTAATGCTCAATGGTAGCTTGTGGTCAGTTAGGCACAGGAAACAGACTTGGAATCCCAGTTACAACATCAAAGACCATTTATAAACAAGAACAATTTTTATTCAGTACAGAGCAATGCAATTAAACCATGAAAGATTTCAAAACAAGAAAGGCTAGGGCTGTTTGCCTTAAATACACCTTACAAGATGCATATTTACCAAGTTCAGGAATCCATCAGTCCAAATAGTGTCCAAGGTAGACAGTCCAGTTAGACACCAAGGGATTTTTAAAAGCAATACCATCTTTGCACACCATGGGCTCAAGTCACAAAGCAGTTCTTTGTTCCGCCTGGGACAGCATTTCCAGGTGCAATTCAAACAAGTAGAGAGAGAGCAGGAACACAGAGAGCTCTCTTCCAAGGGACCAGACAATTAAACCCCAATCTAATCATGACTAGCTGTGGCCATCAGCCAATCAGGAGTAGCAGGGTGTGTGGCCAATTTTTTGGTTGTCATGGCTACGTGTGGTGATAGGCCAGAAGTTTGGGAACTCCCTCTGTAGTCAGGTGACCCAGCCTCTAGCTTCTCCATCGGCTACGTGACTACACTCATGTAAGGCCTAGTGGGGCCTTACAGTCTAGCTTCTAGAATGGAAGTGTGAAGAATGTGGGTTTATGGCATGGCAATTGAGGCTATGGGGCCCACCATTTGGCTTGTAACAGGAAATAAAGTACAGCCTGTTATCAAAAGACAGAACAGGAGAAGGCATGAGGCTTTTAGAAATCAATATTTCTGTACAGCTGGTGATAGAATGTGGTGAGCATTGGTTGTCAAGGGATGTGAGCTAAGCTCCAGGTGATGTAGTTTCTGGCCAGAGAATGGGCCAGGGCAGTTGTCTTGATCGTGCCAACAGTTGGGTCCAGCTTCCTTCCCCTTTGCTCATCTTCACTTCTTGCATCTCTGGGAATCTCCTTGGGTCATTTCTTGGCAGAGGGTCCAGCAGCATCCGCCTCTTGTTCCTTTTGTCCCGTAATTGGCCCTCCGGGGCAACTAGTTGGCCATTTGTGGAAGAGGGTTCTGGCCTACATGGACCCCTGGTCTGATCCAGCAGGGCTCTCCTTATGGTCTTAAGACAGAGTAGCCATGATAAAAGAGAAGAAAACGATCAGATGAATCAACCTTCCTCATCCCAAAATGGCTGGGGAAGGAAAGAAGGATCAAGAAGGTCGGACCAGAACCTACGGGTTGAAATTAAATCAGAAGAGTTTTCGACTAAACATGAGGAAGAACTTCCTGACCGTTAAGCGGTTCCTCGGTGGAACAGGCTTCCTCGGGAGGTTTGATGTAGTGGTTTGGTGTAGTGTTTAAGTGGGCGGACTCTAATCTGGGAGAACCGGGTTTGATTCCCCACTCCTCCACTTGCACCTGGCTGGATGACCTTGGGCAAGCCGTAGTTCTGATAAGAGCTGTCCTTCAAAAAGAGCCATTTCTGTCCGAGCTCTCTCAGCCCCACCGACCTCCCAGGGTGTCTGTTGTGGGGAGGGGAAGGGAAAGGAGTTTGTAAGCCACTCTGAGACTCCTCTGGGTAGTGAAGGGCAGAGTATAAATCCAATCTCCTCCTCATCTGAAGGTTTCCAAGAAGAGGCTAGATGGCCATCTGACAGCAATGTGGATTCTGTGAACTGAGGCAGATCATGGGTATGTTTAGCCTGAAAAAGAGAAGGCTTAGAGAGGACATGATTGCAGTCTTCAAGTATGTGAAGGGCTGTCATGTAGAAAATGGAACAGATCTATTCTCTCTTGCTCCGGATTGCAAGACTAGATTTAATTGGTGGAAGTTACAAGGGAGTCGTTACCGGCTAAATATCAGGAGAAACTTCCTAACGGTAAGAGTGGTTGAGCAGTGGAACAGTCTGCCTCGGGAGGTGGTGGATGCTCCTTCGCTGGACGTTTCCAAGCGGAGGCTGGACGACCCTCTTTCGGGTATGTTGCAGGTATGTAGGGCTATCTTTCAGCTATGCTCCTGCAGAGTGCACGAGGTTGGACTAGATGACCTGCAAGGGGGGGGAGGTACTAGTGAATTTCCTGCATTATGCAGGGGGTTGGACTAGATGACCCTGGAGGTCCCTTCCAACTCTATGTTTCTATGACGGCGGATTGGGGGAATCGTGCCCAGCGTCTATTAAACAAGGAGGTCTGTGGCAGCCAGCCGAGGCTCTGCTCAGTAGAGCTATTGAGAACGGTAGCCATTCCCTTCACCTTCTCTGCATTAGATGGCTCACCTGGCCAGGCTTAGGGTGATGGTTTTCCAAAACTGCTCGCTCTAGCAGAGGACCTCCAGCCACACCTGCTTGGAGGGGCTCCTGGTGGTTGCAATGAAGGACCATGCCAGCAGGGGGCGGACAGGCAGAGGAAAGAAGGTAGGAACCCCCGGGGCAGCTGGAAAGTTCTCTCCTGAAAAGCTGGATGGCTTAAGGCAGTTCGGGTGATTAGCACATGGAATTCACGGCCACAGGAGGTGGTGGCAGCCAATGTTCCCTCTAAGCTGTGGAGTCTTGTGAGCAAAAATTCTACTTTGCGAGCTACTGGTAATAAAGTTGTGAGTGAGCAAGTTGGCTACTGCGTTAATTAGTCTGCTCTGGAGCCATCCCTTCCTGAGCAGAGACAAAAAAGTGTGAGCTGGAGGCTAAAAAACTGTGAGCTGGCTCACACTAACTCAGCTTAGAGGGAACACTGGTGACAGCTACAAGCATGGACAGCTTCAAGAGGGAACTGGATAAGCATATGGAGCAGAAGTCCGTCAGTGGCCCCTATTAGCCACAAGGTATAGAGAGGAACTCTTGGTCTGGGGCAAGGGATGCTCTGTAGTTTTGGTGCTTGGGGGGGAGGCAACAGTGGGAGGGCTCCTAGTGCCCTGGCCCCACTGCTGGACCTCCTGATGGCACCTGGTATTTCTGGCCACTGTGTGACACAGAGTGTTGGACTGGATGAGCCATTGGCCTGATCCAGCATTGGCTTCTCTTATGTTCTTATGTTCTAATGGTCTGGCCAGCAGTTGTCCCAGTAGCACGGCCAGGGCTCTTATAAGCAGCAGAACCGAGTGGCGTCCTGGTGGCGTCCTTACCCGCCGAATGCCTGCCTGGCAGGCTGAACGGGTTCCGACTGTGTCTCTCCCAAAGGAGCCAAACTGATTGAAAAACCTGACTCCGATCAAGGCAAGAAGGAGTTCTTCAAAAGGTCCAAAATACAGAAAGGAAAATGGACTTGTTATGTTAAAAAAAAAAAAAAGCAAGAGTCCAGGAGCCCCTGAAAGACTAAGAAAATCTGTGGCTGGGTAGGAGCTTTCTGTGGTGGCTCAGTGGTTAAGATGCTGAACTGCAGGCCGGAAGGTCGGTAAGTCGGTAGTTCAAGACTCAAGTGCTGCATGATGGAGTGAGCTCCCGTCTCTGGTCCCAGCTCCTGCCAACCTAGCCGTTCGAAAACAAGCAATTGCAAGTGCATAAATAGGTACCGCTTTGGTGGGAAGGTAACAGCGTTCCGTGCGCCTCGGCGCTTAGTCATGCCGGCCACATGACCACGGAAATGTCTTCAGACAGCGCTGGCTCTTCAGCTTGAAAACGGAGATGAGCACCGCAACCCTAGAGTCGGATTCGACTGGCTTTTGAACAAGGGAAACCTTTCCCTTTATTTAGGAGCTTTCTGCTTGGCATGCGGAAGGGCCCAGGTTCAATCAAGTGATGCGAGAGATCTTAGCCGGAGACCCCGGAGAGCAGCTGTCAGTTTGAGTCGACAATACTGGCCTTGATGGACGAATGGTCTGCTCCCGTAAAAGGATGCTTCATGCGTTCCGGTGACTCTGGGTGAGGGACGGAGCTCCTTTCAAGCATTTCCTGGGGAAGCCCAGAAAGAAAAGCCAGCTCCAATTAAGAAGCAGCACAAGCCGTCATGGTCGCCCAGTGAGCTGTGTCTCTTTTGTGTCACGGACTCAATCTCTCGCTGTCTTCCCTGCAGAGGCCAAGCGTGATGCCCCGTTTCCCATTCTGGAGCAGGCTCCGTTTCCGCTCTTGGCCCATTCGCCTTGATAAGCTCATCTCAGTGTATGTTAAGAGGCCTGTCTGTTGCCCTGCATTGCTCATCAAGAAGGGCTGATCCATTTAAGTCGGTTTCCCATTAATCAGA
>NW_015160875.1:288952-297489 GCF_001447785.1 Gekko japonicus
GCAGTGATGGATGCGCCAAAAGGAGCCATTTAGATGGTTCCACGTGCAGCCCCATCCCACACAGTGAATGATTTCTGATGCTGGCTTTAATTTATTTTTAAATGAAATTTGCTATTGATTCTGGATTCAAAGAACAAATCTTAGAGCAGTTACGACTGACAGGGCCATGAGAGCCACCAGAGGGGACTTTCCCCAAGGTGGGACGTGGCACTTTTCCGGTCCAGCAGAAAACCAGTGCTGATATTTGAGATGGGTGGTCGTTAATCCCAGAGCTCCTTTTTTGTGCCAAAGTAAAATGGCAGCCATGGAACAAAAAGACTCCTGCTCCTCAGGAGGAAAGCGACGGCAACCTAGACAGCATGATAAAAAGTAGAGACATCGCCCTGCCAACAAAAGTCCGCATGGTCAAAGCGATGGTATTCCCAGTAGTCATGTATGGCTGCGAGAGTTGGACCATAAGGAAGGCCGAGCGCCAAAGAATAGATGCTTTTGAATGATGGTGCTGGAGAAGACTCTTGAGAGTCCCTTGGACTGCAAGAAGATCAAATCAGTCAATCCTAAAAGAAATCAACCCTGACTGCTCCCTGGAAGGCCAGATAATGAAAATGAAGCTCAAATACTTTGGCCACCCAATGAGAGGGGAGGTCCTGAAATCTATTCTCCTCTACAGAGGAGCTTCTCCTCAGAGTTTATCCCTGGAAGGCAGAGGCAGTTGTAGGGGCACTTTGGATTAAAGTCACTCTTTAAAGAGCTTTTTGGTGTGAGAGCCAGTGTGGTGTAGTGGTTGAGTGCACGGACTCTAAGCTGGGAGAACTGGGTTTGATTCCCCCACTCCTCCTCCACTTGCACCTGGCTGGATGACCTTGGGCAAGCCGTAGTTCTGATAAGAGCTGTTCTTGAAAAAGAGCAGTTTCTGTCAGAGCTCTCTCAGCCCCACCCACCTCACAGGGTGTCTGTTGTGGGGAGGGGAAGGGAAAGGAGATTGTAAGCCGCTCTGAGACACCTTTGGGTAGTGAAGGGCGGGGTATAAATCCAATCTCTCCTCTCCTCCTCTCTCTTGGGGAGATCCAGAGGGCTGGGTAACAGCAGAATGATCCAAGCAACCCCAGGGAGGCTTTACTGGGTTTGGACCCAGTCCCATTGTGGCACATCTCTATGCAATTGGGGTCCTTGGATTTTTCCTGAAGCATGGTAGGTGGCTTCTTAAATAGAACAGTGTAGATGTGGTAACATAGACAGAAAGGGTTTCTGGTTTATGGCGGCATACTGAGCAGTCACACCTCCCGGACCTTCCGGGGGTGAAGCTGCACTCTGGCCGAAGGAGGGGGGGGGCAGGAGCACCCCCCCCCCCAGAGACCTGGCTGAAGGGGCTCTGGCCATGGGACTCTCGAGGGGTTGCCTCTTCGCCGGCGCAATGCCGGGGAATTGACGCGCCTCTCCGTCCCGAAGGTTCTTCGTGCTATGAGACCGAATGGAACCAAGTGACGCTGACCGGGGCAAGCGCAGGAAGTCGAGTGAAAGAAACAGAGCTTAAACGATTCAACTATAGTATTATCTTTTTCATATCTTAACTATCACTGTTAACCCAAAAGTCCCCTAAGCATCTAGTATTTTTTTAAAAAAATGTTTTTCAAAGGCACAATTCAGAGTCCTTCAGCCTTCATTTCCCCTTGCCCAGTCTCTTCCACAGTTTGGCTTGGACTGGCCTTCAGCTTTAATAAGGAATTGGATAAAGATATGGAGCAGAGGTCCACCGGTGGCTCTTAGCCACAAGGTATAGATGGAACACTGTTTGGGGCAGTGATGCTCTGTCTTCTTGGTGCTTGGGGGGGCCACAGAGAAAGGCCTTCTGGAGTTCTGGCTCCATTGGTGGACCTCCTGTAGGCACCTGGGTTTTGGCCGCTGTGTGACATAGAGTGGCGGACTAGATGGGCCATTGACCTGATCCAACATGACTTCTCTTATGTTCTTATACGGGGCAGAGGTCCATCAGTGGCTTTTAGCCACAAGGTATAGATAGGAACTCTCGGTCTGGGGCAGGTGATGTACTGTATTCTTGGTGTGTGGGGGGCAACAGTGGGAGGGCTTCTGGAGTTCTGGCCCTGCTTGTGGACCTCGTGATGACACCTGAGTTTTGGACTGGATGGGCCATTGGCCTGGTCCAACATGGCTTCTCTTATGTTCTTATGTCTGGGGCAGTGATGCTCTATCTTCTCGGTGCTTGGGTGGCCACAGTGGGAGGGCTTCTGGAGTTCTGGCCCCACTGGTGGACCTCCTGAGGGCACCTGGGTTTTGGCCACTGTGTGACACGGAATGTTGGACTGGATGGGCCATTGGTCTGATCCAACATGGCTTCTCTTATGTTCTTATGTCTGGGGCAGTGATGCTCTATCTTCTCGGTGCTTGGGTGGCCACAATGAGAGGGCTCCTGGTGTCCTGGCCCCACTTCTAGATCTCTTGATGGGACCTGGTATTTTTGGCCACTGTGTGACACAGAGTGCTGGACTGGATGGGCCACTGGCCTGATCCAACATGGCTTCTCTGATGTTCATATGTTCATACAGGCCCAGGATGGATGCTCACAATTTCTCAGGACACTGGTGGCTGGGAGGCAGCTGAGCCTCTGCAGTGTGCCTGTGCCTTCCTTAGGCAGCTGCTGTATTGGCTGCCCATCAGTTACCGAGTTCTATTCAAGGCGCTGACTATCACGTCAGAGACACTTCGTAGGTCTGGGACCCTCCTATCTCTTCCTGTGGTCCACCACAAAAGCTTTATTCATCCAAGTGGGGCCTTTAGGAGGTGCCACCCGACAAATAGAGAAGTTGAAACACCTTCCCTATGAGGAAAGGTTAAAGCGCTTAGGGCTCTTTAGCTTGGAGAAAAAACGGCCGAGGGGTGACATGATCGAGGTTTATAAGATCATGCATGGGAAAGAGCAAGTAGAGAAAGAGGTGCTTTTCTCCCTTTCTCACAAGACAAGAACTCGTGGGCACTCCATGAAATTGCTGAGCGGTCAGGTTAGAATGGATAAAAGGAAGTCCTTCTTCACCCAAAGAGTGATTAACACTTGGAATTCACTGCCACAGGAAGTGGTGGCGGCTAGAAGCATGTACGGCTTCAGGAGGGAATTGGATACAATCTTGACTGCAGCTAGGATTTTATTTGCCAAAAGATGGAAAGGTGGCTGTGCTACACCAGCTCACTGTAGACTGTGCCTTCCCCACGATGGTGGAAAGACAAAAATAAATAAGAAGAATTTATTTATAAACTATTTGACATAGCAGAGATGGAGAAATTAACCTTTATTATTCAAGAAAAAAGTTTCGAGGTGTTAGATCATTATTGGCTTTGTTTCTACAGATGGTTAAAAGAGATAAATTTTGGCTAAGTATATAAAGGAAACAAGTTAATAGAGATTGTATTAAACTATTTGTACATTCATACCGGCTAATATTTAAATGACAGTGCAAAATACATATCTATGTTTACTTTATATGAAATGTGAAAATCTCTGCAACTATTACAACAAGACTGGATGATGTAATTATTTCTAAAATTTCAAAAAGCAAATAAAAATATTTAATTTAAAAAAAGAGGGAACTGGATAAACATATGGAGCAGAGGTCAGTCACTGGCTATTAGCCACAAGGTATAGATAGGGACTCTGGGGCAAGTGATGCTCTGTCTTCTTGGTGCTTGGGGCGGGGGGAAACAGTGGGAGGGCTTCTAGTGTCCTGGCCCCACTGCTGGACCCAGGGCCGGCTCCAGCTTATTTTGCACCCTAGGCAAGGATCCCTTCTGCCCCCCCCCCTGCGCCCACCAATTTTAAAAAATAAATGCATTTTAGGAAGAATGAAAAACACAAATAATCAAGAAACTCCCAGAGTACGGGCTGGGTGCAGTTTGGTGCCCCTAAGGGCCGTCCCACTCTAGGCAATCGCCTAGTTTGCCTAGTGAGTGAGCCGGCCCTGGCTGGACCTCCTGATGGCACCTGGTATTTTTGACCACTGTGTGACAGAGTGTTGGACTGGATGGGCCTTTGGCCGGATCCAACACTGGCTTCTCTCTTATGTTCTTATTGACAACTGCCTGGACTTGTTCATTCTCTGTTGTGGCCCTCATCTTGTGGAATGGCGTGCCTGAGAAGGTCAGAAAGGCTCCCGTGCTTCTGTCTTTCCATAAAGTATGTGGAACAGAATTGTTCAGCAGGGCATTTTTACACAAGGTAATGGGGCTGTATTGCAACGGAATGGTTCAGGAAGATGCTTTTTGATGAAGAATGTGACCATGAACTAGACCATTGTGTGCATTATCTGCTTGCTGTATGAATTATCCTGCTCCTTCCACCTTGTCTTCTACCATCTCTACATCATTTAACATATCATGTTAAATACTTTTTTGCTTCCCCCCCCCCCCCAATTTCTTCCATCCTAGTCTGGTTATTAGATGTCATATCCTATTGATTGCATTGACTTACACTGTGCAGGTTGCCTCAAGTCTCAGTGCGACAGACCATAAACAAAGATGGGAAGCCGTGTTAGTCTGTCTGAAGCTGTAGAAAAGAGGAAGAGTCCAGGAGCACCTTAATGACTAACATAATTAGAGGCAGGCTAGGAACTTCCGTGAGTCACTGCTCACTTCTTCAGTTATCTGAATGTCCTATTAAAGGTGATGAAGATATTGACTATAGTTTCAATACTTTATTCTGTATTCCAGTAGTAATTAAATAATTAGTAAGAATAAAATTTAGATTTAGATAAACAATTAAGACATTATTAAGAAAAAGAAGAAGAGGAGGAGGAGGAGATTGGATTTATACCCCGCCCTTCACTTGGAGTCTCAGAGCGGCTGACAAACTCCTTTCCCTTCCCCTCCCCACAACAGACACCCTGTGAGGTGGGTGGGGCTGAGAGAGCTCTGACAGAAACTGCTCTTTCAGGAACAGCTGTGCCAGAGCTTGTGACTGACCCAAGGTCACATCAGCAGGTGCAAGTGGAGGAGTGAGGAATCAAACCCGGTTCTCCCAGATTAGAGTCCGTACACTTAACCACTATACAAAACTGGTTTTTACAGTGCTTTAATTTTAGTACAGAAGTTTGTTCAGTTGTTAAAGATGTAATTTTCTCTGTCGTTAATAGATTATCACTATCCTTAGGAAAGTTCTTGTTTATTCTTTATAGAAAGAATCTATCCCAAAATTCTCTAATATGGAAGTTTTATTGTTTGCTTTAATTTTTGAAATATGTAATACATTTGGTACTACATCTGATTTTACTTGTTGTACGTAACAATTCATACTATTTCCCAAACTTGATGAATCTATATTTTCCCCATACCCCATTTTCCCCCTCTGTATCCCACCCTTTTTAAGAGAAAATAATTTTAAAAATCAATTTAAAAAAAAAGAAATGAGGAGTGACTTGCGAAATCTCATACCCTACCACAGATATTGTTAGTCTTTAAGGAGCTACTGGACTCTGACTCTTTTATAGACTATAAACAAGTAAAGCAAGTGAAATAGAAGTCAATTGTGCTGCCCGCAAGCAATCACCTGGGGGCTGGGGGAGAAAATTGGCTCTATTTGTGACCCTAGGGTTCAGTGGAAGAGTCCTTTGCCTGGCATGCAGAAGGTCCCAGGTTCAATCCCCAGCATCTCAAGTTAAAAACAGTCAGGTGGTAAGTAGGTGATGTGAAAGACCTCCACCTGAGACCCCGAAGAGCAGCTCCCAGTATGAGAAGATAATACTGATCTTGATGGATGGACGGTGTGATTCAGTACGGGGCAGCTCGGTGTGTGTGTGTATGTGTGTTGTGATGTCACCAAGGCGTGGAGGCATTCAGAAGACTTAATCGCCCAATGTTCATTCAGAGATTAACTTTTCTGATGACATCAGTATGCCAGGAGGGGGCCAAGCCCAAGGCCAGGGCCTTCAGACCCTCGGCTAGAAGCTTTGGAGGAAGCCAAGATTTGGACAGGCGATCACAGAACTGTTGTTGAAGGCTTTCAAAGCCCGGAGTTCATTCGTTGTTGTAGGTTTTATTAGGGATTATTAGGAAGGGTATTGAAAACAGATCAGCCAATATAATAATGCCCCTATATAAATCAATGGTGAGACCTCATTTGGAATACTGTGTGCAGTTCTGGGCACCACACCTTAAAAAGGATATTATAGCTTTGGAAAAAGTGCAGAAAAGGGCAACTCGAATGATAAAAGGGTTGGAACACTTTCCCTATGAGGAAAGGTTAAAGCGCTTAGGGCTCTTTAGCTTGGAGAAAAGACGACTGAGGGGTGACATGATCGAGGTTTATAAGATTATGCATGGGAAAGAGCAGGTAAAGAAAGAGGTACTTTTCTCCCTTTCTCACAGTACAAGAACTCGTGGGCACTCCATGAAACTGCAGAGCGGTCGGGTTAGAACGGATAAAAGGAAGTACTTCTTCACCCAAAGAGTGATTAACACATGGAATTCACTGCCACAGGAAGTGGTGGGTGCTACAAGCATGGACGGCTTCAAAAGGGAATTAGATAAGCATATGGAGCAGAGGTCCATCAGTGGCTATTAGCCACAAGGTATAGCTAGGGGCTCTGGGGCAAGTGATGCTCTGTCTTCTTGGTGCTTGGGGGGGGGGTCAACAGGGGGAGGGCTTCTAATGTCCTGGCCCCACTGCTGGACCTCCTGATGGCACTGGTATTTCTGGCCACTGTGTGACACAGAGTGTTGGACTGGATGGGCCTTTGGCCTGATCCAACATTGGCGTCTCTTATGTTCTTATGTTCTTATGTTTTCTGGGCTGTATAGCCGTGGTCTTGGCATTGCAGGACCTGACGTGCTCTCCGCCTACCGTTTTTCTTCTCACCTTGACACAGAGAGTCCCCCCTCTTTCTCTGTGATACCTCTGAGGGTGCCAGTCACAGCTGCTGGCGAAACGTCAGGTCCTACACTGCCGAGACCACGGCCAGACAGCCCGGGAAATCTACAACAACTAAAGATCACAGAACT
Organism: Gekko japonicus; assembly: GCF_001447785.1. Lineage (NCBI taxonomy): Eukaryota > Metazoa > Chordata > Lepidosauria > Squamata > Gekkonidae > Gekko > Gekko japonicus. Next base: position 295,955 of record NW_015160875.1, read on the forward strand.
GCTGAATCTGTCCCAGGCAAGCCATTTTCAGCCGTCCTGTCTGGGCCCTTGAACTGTTGGTTCAGCCCCGGTCTGGCAGTGACTTTGCCCCCGTGCCCCGCCAGGAGGGCTCCCCGGGTCCTCTGGACGGTCTTCGGGGAGGGTTCCGTGTCCAGCGGCAGCTGGGAGAGGCGCGCCGGGGGGCTCGATGCCGGCCGGAGGGGCGCTGTCCGCGATCGTGGTGCTGAAAGGAGGAGCGCTCTTGGGAGCTGTCCCCAGTCCGGTGCTGAACTCGGGGGTTGGAGGGAATGTCAAACGGGAGTCTATTCCCGCAGCTGGGCGAGGAGGGTTGGGGGGGGCAATAGTTTGAGCCCCGCCCTCGACATCACCCCCACCCCCACCCGTGGCAAAGACATCCGCTTTGTTCTCTAGGTCGATGCGTGCTCTTGGGAACAGCAGCAGTGCAATAAGTGCCATGTCGTGATAAATAAAGGGGGAGAGACCTCGTCCGCTTGGTTGGGGGGGGGAATCCTTTCTGATGCCCCCTGAACCTCCCAGACAGGAATGTCAGGTCACTCCTCCAGGGAAATGCACGTTTTGGGAAGACGGGGGGGCATAAGGACCCCCCCCCCTTGTGGGTTTAAGCAGACTTTGCCTAAACTGGCACCAGCCGAAAGGTGTCTCTCCCCCCATGGATAATTTAACACAAAAACTCAGTGGAAGTATGAATTCAGCTTTTCAAAAAAATATGGTCAAAAGTATATATGTGGATTGAAAGGAATTCATAAGTATAGCCTTATTTATATAATCCATATGTTTAAATTAAATTAAATTAAATTTAAATTAAATTAAATCAGATAGACCGGCGGTCGGCAACCCGCGGCTCCGGAGCCGCATGCGGCTCTCTGGAACGTTTGCCGCGGCTCCGGGAGCAGCTTCATGTATCCCAGCAGCCCTTGCGAGTCGCCGAATGACGCTTGGAGAAACTTTGATGATAAATCAAGCCCTCGGATCCTTCCGCCGGACGGGAGAGCCGCTGCACCGTGGCGCCCTCCGCCGAAGGGAAGAGTCCCGCAGTCTCGGGCAGGCGGAGCAGGAGCCGAGCCGCGCACAAACGGAGCCGAGCCGGGCACGGAAGGGCAGGGAGACGGGACCGGGCAAGGCGAGGCGAGGCGAAGCGAAGCGGCGTCGCCTTCCTGGCGCGGGCGGCGGAGAGAGCTGGGGGGGCGCCGCCGGCTGCTTCTCCCCCCTTCCTGATGTGAGAAGGACGGGCGGACTGTCGGAAGGACGGACGGACGGGAGCACGATGGGGGGCGCCTTCGGCCTGACTCTGGCCCTTTGCCACTCTCTGGGACTCTACCTCCAGCTCGGCGCCTCCTCGCGTCCCCCGCAGTGGGACAACCAGATCCCCGGCAGCGGTGAGTGGGGAGGGGCGCGCGGAAAGGGGGCAGCCGCAGGGAGGGCCGGGGGGGGGGAGGGCCGCCCGGGGACCGCTTCTCGGGGGATGCGCGGCCAGCAGCCCTCAATTCGCCTCAGATCCCCTTCCCCCCCCCCCA